>NC_055970.1:3115434-3417934 GCF_018492685.1 Alosa sapidissima
AGAAAAAATAAAAATAATAATAATAATAATAATAATAATAATATCTGCAAATCTGTGACAATGGTTCTTAATTTCTTTTTTTCCCCCTCACACTTATTAAAAAAATTGGGAAAGGCCTTTCTTATAGCAGAGTTTAAAGAATGGAATGTTCGGCACGGGCACGAAAGGGTTAAAGAGAGGGATTTATTTTTCATGCATTGGTGCACGACACAGTCAGTGACACTTAAAACACCCATGATGACTCATTGGCCATGAAGCTGGGGAGGGCGCAGTGACAGGCTTGCATTGTTGGCGAACAGTGCCGATCTGTGTGCAGTGGACACCACACATGGGGGTGACAATATGAGCCTTGACACGCAGCCGGCGCACGGCCCATAGGAAACCTGTTGTGTCCGCCACTCACTGCAGCGCCTGTTGGCTTATTCAAACAAGTCTGCTCTTATTTGCATGACAGAGTAAAAACCCATGTATGTCAGTGTGTGTGCGCGTGTGTGTGTGTGTGTGTGTGTGTGTGTGTTACACAAGCTCTTTGCATTCTTTCCCTCATCTGCCCAGTTCTGTGACTCAGTCCTCTCGGCCATCACCATGCATCTCTATCTGTAGCTAAAACACACACACTCTGCACAACACTAGAACTTATCTAAGGGCATGAGTTTTCCAGAAACTGGAGGCAGTTCCCTTTCCAAGGAAACGCTTTCTCCATTAGACTTGATACTACACTCACTCACGCTTCACTAGACAGCAACAAAAACAGTCCTGCAAAATTTGGAATGAGCATCTGTGCGACTCTCACAAGCCTATCAAGAGTTTCCATCAGTCTGTACACCACAAACCACGAGCCTGGCTGTTATCAGCGATGGAGCACACCAACACGCCCATGAGTGTTTTTCATTGTGTGTGTGTGTGTGTGTACAGCAGTGCTGGGTTAGCCCAGTGGGATGTCATGATGACCTGGCAAGGAAATGCTCACATGTCTCTGTCAGTATATTTGTATTTGTGTGTGTGTGTGTGTGTGTGTGTGTGTGTGTGTGTGTGTGTGTGTGTGTGTGTGTGTGTGTGTGTGTATTTTGTAGAGATGAGCATTGCCAGATGGAAAAACCATGCAGCATCCTTTTTCCTCTCGATAAGTCCGGGTGTTACTGTGCAGTCCCCTCCTTTTTATCAGGCGGCAGAACATTCCAGAACTCTGGGCTGTTTATCACCAGTGTTCCACTGACCGCCAAATCTCACTTCCCTGAACAAACACGAAAAAGTTAAGGGGCAAAACCACACACCCTGCCAGGGATTTGGGACTCTCCACTCCACACACACACCTCAGCCTCTAGTAGGTTAATTGCCCTCAACTAAAATTCATCCGCACAGCCCATGCATAAACCAGTGCATTCAAACTTCTCAATGAATGGCTCTTTCTTGTAGCATATACAGTAGCGGTCCTGCTGTGTCCATTTGCTACAGTATAGAGGGTGTCCACTACAGTGTGTGTGGGGAGAGAGAGAGAGAGAGAGAGAGAGAGAGAGAGAGAGAGAGAGAGAGAGAGAGAGAGAGAGAGAGAGAGAGAGAGAGAGAGAGAGAGAGAGAGAGAGAGAGAGAGAGAGAGAGAGAGAGAGAGAGAGAGAGAGAGAGACAAGGCCAGCAGAGTTGCAGCCTTCAAATCCTTGGCATTAAAGGGACTGCATAGCTGCCAGTAGCTGCACAATGCTGCTACTTAACCTGCTAAACAGGGATCTAAAGAGATTGGATTGGTCAACAGGAAGGCTGGACCTGGACGACACACTACCAGACTGCTCCACTTCTTCCAGGAGCCGATTCCTCAAACGCCCGTACAAAGGAGGTGTTGTGAAATTAGTCTTTTTTTTTTGCGTCAAAAGCAACTGGGTCAGAGGCAAGGAAGTCCTCGGAAAGATGACTCAACATCAGTGTCCACAGAGTCGGCCTGGGCCCTACGTGCGTTGCGTTCTACGTTTAAGAGCTGATCAGTTCTATTTTTTTTTATCAGGTTTTTTTTCCATGCGACTCCGAACTTTCGCTTCCTGAGGTGTCAAAACAGCAGGGCAACGAGTGGTAACTGAGGTACGACAGGCCGGAGAGGAAACGGACGCCGTGGTTACCGTTCACCTCGTTTAAAAACGTGACGGCCTGAGAAACATCTTTCAGCGCACCTGGAAGCCTCGACAAACATTTGTACCCTTGACTTCCACCTCCTAAAAGCAAGCTTCACTCACAGTTTGTACACTAGCTCTAGCCATCAGTGAGTTCTGCAACCCCAGACACAACCCGGGACGGCATCAATATTGACCCGTCTCCGCCTCACTAATCCTCGAGTAGATTAACATTTCATCTGAGAGCACGGCCTATTAGCACCGTGCCACCCAAACAAACACATATGATAGGACACAGGGGCATACACGGGGGTGGGCAACTGGCACTGGGCCAGGACAGACAGAGAGAGACATAGACAGGGAGAGAGAGAAAGAGAGAGAGAGTGTAAGGACAGAGAGCTGAGGGCTAATGTTAGCCTGGCCAAGCTAATGTTAGCCAGCATCTCATCTCAGCTGCTGAGCCACTCACTGGAAAAGGGCTTGGGTTTCTCAGAGCAGGGCCTTCTGTCGCCATCAACTACTGCCCCACCTACTTCCTCCTCCTCCTCCACCGAACAAGTGTTTAAGGTGTTTTACCTCAGCAATATGTTGACTTGCATGGTCAATCCCAGTGGAGCCTTTGCTATTCCACGTTGGGCTTGCACCTCTGTTTTAGCAGAATTCAGTGTGTAATGACTCAAGATGATAACACCAAGTCTACCATTCTGATCAATATGACTGACCCAGAAGAGCTGACAAAGATTAATGAACAAGAGGATTCTATACCAACCGGTCCAGTCCAAGGACCGACCCTGGACTAAACAGCTGCTCTGTATGCTGACAGCCCCTCATCCTCATTGTCCACCTACCCCCATTGTGGGCGCTTTTTCACTAGGGTTCCCACCCCAAACACACATCACCCCCACCGCCGCCTCCTCCTCACTGGGGGGGGGTTACGGGCGCCAATGGCCGCTGGACTCCGTTACAGCCCCAGAGCCGACAGCTGCCCCCACGCGCGCCTGCTCCACTTTTAGCTGGGCAGAAATGGCCTCTACATCTGCTCCCCATGAAGCACAGGAATGCACCTCCGCACAAAGACACTGTGTGGGGGTGACTCCTCACAAGCCACAAACTAATAATAATAATAATAATAATAATAATAATAATAATAATAATAATTTAAGATGGAAGTTTGAAAACTGGTCTGGCCTTCCTAAGAGTGTGTGTGTTTCTGGGTCACACAGCATTTTTGGTTTTGAAAGGGAAACTTAGTAATCGACGGAAGTAACTCCATTCCATTGCTTGTTTGGCTTTTCAGACTGTTTACAAGTCCCACTGGAATGACCGACAAAAAGGCAAGCGGGCGAGCGAGCGAGTGAGCGAGAGAGAGACTGATCACTTCCATTTAGTGTTTTAAGAGACCTTTTTGGCTACATTTAACCTCTTCTCATGCTTCAAATGTACAGAGAGAGAGAGAGAGAGATTCCATTTAGTGTTTTAAGAGACCTTTTTGGCTACATTTAACCTCTTCTTCTCATGCTACAAATGTACAGACCACTTGTAGTCAGTTTAAGTATTTATGGGAAATCCCAGCAAGGCCAGACAGGTCACAGGTCAAGCCAAGTGGCAGCACAAGTGCCACTGTCTGCCCTCTCCCCCACCCCGAGGAAACAACAGGGGCACTGTGGCCACATCCTGTTGCTCGTTCACATAATCCTCCACAGCAGGCCAACAAACCTGCTGTCCTGATCCCACCGAGAGAGACTCCTTGGCTCTTGGGAGTAAGGACTAGCACGGGAGGGTCCAGTTGTCCAAGACAAATATAGGGTGGTAGAGGTTTCACCGTTTTATAATCTCTGGTAACTGAACCGTGGACTCTGTAGGAGATGACAAAACTGTCATTTACAGACTAGGCCTACTTCTTACTGATGATTGGAGTTGCATTGGAGGTGTAGTAGGCTAACCTGTGATAGCGGTGGTTGGTTATGTAGGCTCGACTAGCTTATAGCTTATAAAAATAACCTGCTGCTGGTGCTGACACATCAGAAAGGCTCTGTAACCAAACCGGTATGTATGAGAGGGTCTTTGTCTTCCCCTTCACAACACCAGCTCTGAGCCCACAGCAATGACTTTCATGGCAAATATGCTGCCTTTCCAAAGGCTCATCCCGAAAAACAGCCCTCAGACCCCAAATCAAATAACACCCCACTCAGTCCTCATGCTCCTCTGGCAGTAAACAAGAACACCAAGCAACACAAGTTGCCACTGAATTTTTGTTTGCTTCAACTATTTCAAACGTCCTCAGTTACCAGGGTAAGTTTTTCTGCTGTGCAGCAGGGAGGAGGAGGAGGAGGAGATGTGGGCGGGGGGCTCATGCTTGCTAGCTTCCCTTCCTGATCTCTGTCAGGGGTCCTGGATTTAAGAGGGATGATACAGGGAGAGGGGGGCGTCCCTAAAAAAGAAAAACAGGATTGCTGAGGATGAGTACTCGGGGAGGGAGAGAGGAAGTAATGAGGAAAGAGAGCGAGAGAGAGCTCCCACAATCCTCAACAGAGCAGCCCTGGAGACAGTGGCTGACCTCCTGACTGACTGATCGCCTCGCGCTCTCTCTCTCACGCACGCACGCACACACACACACATGCAGTGTGTCTCTCGCTCACTCTCTCTCTCGCTCTCTCTCGCTCTCTCCCCGTCTGCCTCTCCAGTGCTCGAGCTCCACTCCAGAGCGCGGCCTGAAGCCAGCCTAGATCACGTTTCACTCTCACGTGGAGTATTGTGCACTGGCTGATGGCGGGGTTGCTGCTGGGGGTGGGGTGGGGTTTCTCGTCCATTCAGATGCCTTGTCAAAAACTCTGGGTGTTGCCCTGGATTCATATTTTCCTGAAAACATGTAACTTATGCCCCCCCCCCCCACACACACACACACACACACACACCTCAAACCACAGAATGGAAAGAGATGTGTGCCTTTCACATTCCCTTAATCTCTTCACTGAGGACCAGAATGGCCTTATTGTTCAGGTGAGTGAGAAGAGTAAACCACAGCTACTCATGACATTTGAGAGAGCTCCAGCAAGTTCCAACAACTGCTGATTTCTGCAACAAAGAGCCAGGAGACAAAATGACACAGAAGTGGAATAAAACGAACAAGAAAAAAGGAAGACAAATGCAAAATGAAATGAACAAAACAAAACAAAAACACAACAAAACAAAAACACTGCAAGAATGTAACAAAGACACAAAGTAAAAGAGGACAAACTTCCAAACTAGTGAAAACCAGTGACTCAACTTGTGCTGCAATCTGAGAAACACTTGGTGCTGTGACGGAAGGCAAAAACAACTTCCCGAGGATATAATGGCTCTTCTAGGCCATTAAAGTGCCCTGATGTCACGAGTAAAATATGAGGGGCTTTGGACGTCCTCTCTGTATTGGCAGTGAAGCTTTGAACACGGAAATATTCCCCCTCCAGAGTATGTGCTTAGGTCACAGGTTTCCTACCCGGCCAGCCATTCACTTATTTTTAGCGTGGACAAAAGTAAGAATGCCCCCCCCACCCCACCCCCCCACCCCATATTTCCCCAACCCCCTGCCTGAACAGGATATGGAACGGCAATGGCACCAGTGGCAAAGACATGAACATGAAATGACAAGTGACATTTTGGGTCGTCAGCTCATGTCCAAACAGCAAATGCCAAACTGTTTCATTTAACTCCACTCGTTAAAGACTTGATGATGGAGCTGAACGCTGTAGCCGAGCTGCTGAAACACGTACATTAAGGGACGATTCTCAGGTTTTAGCTGGGACCCATGCTCTGTCCAGTGGTATAACGGTTATTAGTTGGAGCCAAGAGAGAGAGAGAGAGAGAGCGGACAGTCCGATATGGCATAGATTAGAAGATGACAGCCACAAATAATGACTGACGAGGGTGGCGCTGCCCTTGTTTCTCTTGGGAACCTCAGCCAGCACAAAACTAGAAGCCGAAGCAGGTTTCCGAGGCAACCAAGCAGCATGCTGCCTTCCCAGCATGCTAGGTTTCCCACTGCTGAATCTAGGCTTCCCCCAAAGCTCCATTTTACTGCAAACAAAACTACACTGTTTCACTTTGAAGGCCGCCAGTTTCTTGAAAGCGTCAAATAAAAATAAAAATTTAAAAAAGAAGTCATCAACACACATGCTGATCCCGCTTCTCCTCAGAAGCCATTTTGTCTCTTGCCACAGAGAATGTCAACAAGTTTGGGAGGTTTAGCCTAAAGTGAACCTACAGATTTAAGAGCTGAACATATGGAAGCAAATGAAACCAATTTTCAGTCCGCAACACACATAGCCAAACCACCAACTCCCAACATACTCGCTGTCTGATCCAAAAACTTGTGTAAAGACAAACAGCTATACAGAGGCAGCAGCACAGTATTTTCACTAATCTTGTCTCCCTGGTCACCATTCACTACTATCTCATTACAAATACTTTGCTAATAGCTAAATGACACAGACATACAGCTTCCACCCCACTGGTCATCGTCTAATGCCACTATTATTGGCACTTCCTTTCCATTAAGTCCTGTAGGCTTAATCCAACCAACATGATCAATGTGATGTCAACCAAACTAAATTAAACCCAACTAAATTAAACTGAACTACATTAAATTAAACTGAACTAAAATAGCTGCATGGTGGGGTGGCAGCAGCAGCATCCCTGTCTAAGGCTTCATACATTATTGTGGCTTCCGCTTTGTTATGTATTCCACTTTCGAGTGTACTCATGGAATGGGCAGCTAGCGGATCACGAGGAGGTGTTCGTTGAATGTGGCAAAAAAAGGCCAAATGGGCTTGAAATCACATATGATCGCTGACTGCACCTTAGTTTAAATGTCAGCACCATTAACAAAGTGGGCTAATCAATACACTAAATGGGTCAACACACGACACTGTACAAGTCATTTAACTAGCCTGTGCCTTTATTTAAAAGGCATGAGTATAGATATCATTTAGACGTGGTAGTGTGGGTGTTTGTTTTAAGAGTCTCTCTTCACATCACAATCTACAAATAGTCCCTTTGCAGAAGCCGCCTCATGCGGCCCTCATGTATCTTAATCCATCCTCTCACTCGCAGTCAAACCTCAGGGAGACGGTGTGGTGAGATCCAAGCAACAGTGCAGGGCCCCAGAGCCCTAGCATGAGAACACCCCCGTCACAGGAACACCCCTGCCTTCTGTGAAGTGAAAAGATAACTTAAGATAAAAGGGGCATACATTCTCCTAAATCCCCCCCCTGTAACATCAATCAAGACCTTTCCTCAGGAATTACCGCTCCCTTCAGATCTAATATTTCAAATGTGATGTGTGCTTGCTTGTGCGTACTGTTATTCAGAATTAACAACACCCTTCCAAACACCTCTTTCCCGTGGTCTGACAAAGTTTGTCTCGTCTGCAGAATTCAGAATAAGAACAGGAATAACCTCAAAGCAGTGGGTGGCTCACACCGTCTCCCACAATGCATCACGCTGCAGCTGCACGCTACACAACTACAGCGTGAGGGCAGTTCCATTTCAGATTCCAGGTGAGAAACCCCCATATGCCTCCTCTCAGTCAACCACGCAGTGCTGAACTGGGCTGAATAAATCAAAGCTGAGCGTGAGATAGGATCTGAGAGGCATGACGGCATGGGCCAGTGAGGTCAGCTATCTCCTGGGGGGGGGGCTTTACCTGACAAACAGCTATAGGCTGAATGCATGAAACGTGAAAAAAAATGGAGGTAACATGTGCCAGACAGAGACACCTCATGAGAGGGGAATGCGGAGACTGTGCAACGTTGCTCAAGTAGAACATATTTTGCGGAGAGCCAAGGCCCCATTTCCTATGCTTGCAAAACAATGTGCTCCAGCCTACATTCTCTGTACATAGAAGACTCTGCCTAGAAACACCTGTTTCTCCTATGACATCATACCATGGTGAGTGACAAATTTGGAACCTGAGGGCTCTATAACAGACAGACCCCCCCCAACCCCCAATCCACCTATCAGGTACCCAACTGATCCACAACAGGACAAAGAGAGCACCCCCCACTCGACCCCAAATCCACTCCAGACAGTGTGCAGAAGGAGAACACACACCCATGAAACACTAGAGTCAGAACTCCTAATCTGCCCTTTGTTACGGCACCCCCCCATCCACATCATGAAAGATTCCATTGTGACATTCTAAACTGTGCTGGGAGGCAGAGAGAGCAGCGCATACTCACAACAACACACCATCAGCAACACTGGAGGGCTTTGTTAGAGCGTACAGCCAACCCCCAACACACACACACACACACACACCACCCTCCCGCCTCCCCATCCAGTCCAGTAGCCCAGGATCCAGCAGTGTAGCGCTTACCAACACAACTGGCACAAAAACCAAACACATGACCAGTGACAAAGGGGCAGGAAATAGGAAAGGCAGAGAGATATTGGAAACCAGCTGAGCTTCAGAGATGCCACACAGATGCCACCATAAGACACACTCTCACTTGTGCTGGTTCATGAGTGAATGGAGATATAACTGCACGCCTAACGAATGGAACAAGACGAGATCCCAACTGCTGCTACAGACACTGTCTGGGACATGAGTATTCAACATCTCATTACGTAACCTTCAGGCAAACAATCGGACCACACAAACACACAAAACAGAGCGATTTCATTCTAGTAGCCTATTTTTGCGCCTCGTCTCAGATCATCTCAGGTGAAACCCGTCCCACGCTGTAGCAGCGTAGCCAGCAGTCTCACGGACGCCTTCAGCTAGGCCAGGGAGAGCGCACTGCACTGCACTACACGGCAGATTTTTGCAGAGCGACGCATTTATTTCCATAGCAACAGTGCTGAGTAGCGAAATCAGTGACTCATCAGTCAGTGAAAGGACTTGTCTGGAGAGGCTGATGTGCAAAGAAAATATAATAAAATAAAAACAGGCTGAGCTGCTGGAGGAGCAGTCCCAAGCACTGCTGCAGCTCACACAAAGTAGCCTGCATTAAGGCCTTCCCAGACATGAGGGAAGTTGATGATCCATCTGAAGACCAATTCAAATGAAACCATCTTAGTTCAGTTGTGCTTAATGCACTTAATTGTCAGAAAAAAAAAAAAAAAAAAAAAAAAAAAAAAAAAAATTATATATATATTATTAATGTGCTACATTGAAAATTCAGATATCAGCCTATAATTGTGAGCCATAGAGGAAAATAAAATAGCTATCCCACCCTTTGAATTCTGCCATTCAGATCTTGACTGCAAAGAATACACATACACAGTTACATGCTGACTGTCCACTAACAAGATGAAAACACACAAGTGGATTATGAAATAAAGCCTGATGAACCCACTGGCCTATCTCTCTGCATGCACTTCTGACAGCCACAATCAATGCAACCAGAATGGGTTATACCAACGAGACTGCCTTCCCCTGATGTTTTTACCACAGCAATGTTCAGGGTCAACCATTTGAAACAATACGCTACATACCACACAAAGACCGAGTCCGCCTCACTGCCCCAGGATCAAAATACTGCAGTGAGCATCTTCAGGGGAGAAAGAAAATGTCCCAACTTCACACAGACAAATGAGTGCGCGAGAGAAGTGCTGTGAGACCCAGTCCTGTTTTCCCATCGTTCCCAAACGTGACCAGACCCAAACAGGAAATACATTCCACATGACCTCGGAGAGGCAGGTCCTAGCTGCAGAAAAGTCTTCACACACACAGTTCTGGTGCTCCAGAAACTTTTGCTTGGCTGAGGGATAGTTATAAATATCTGTTTTTTGTGATGTAATCATTAACCATTAGGCAAACGTCCATGTACTAGCAACTGCAGTAACAAACCAGAATAAAAGTTAGATTGTACCTAATAAATGAGACCATTTGAGAGATCTCATTATTGATGTTTCTATACCAATGGGACTCCATTTACTACACGCCTGAACAGCAGAGGAGAACCCTTTCACGCAGCCTCATACTAACCCCGAGCAGTGCCATGGCTATGTTTATAAACTCAGGCCAATAAAGGAAATAACTGATGAGAGACACGATATCACGCAGTGGCAAACAAAGACTTTATAAACGCTTAGGTGTTCAACATGAAAAACAACCATCAAGTGAATGTCCGGAAGGTGTAGGCTGACGCTACTATGCAAATAAACAATAGAGGTTACATTAAAGCATTGTTTGTTAAGTTAACACATATCTGGCAAACAAAAAACAAACATTACTGTGTCGAAACGGAGCCAAAAATCCCGACACAGCCAGGAGTCTGGAATTTCAAGATGGTTTTGTCAGCTAGCTGGGTAGCTGTAACTGTCAAAATCACAATTTGTTCTTAGAAAGACTAAATACTTAAATACTTAAGAAGACTAAAGAAAGAGAAACACCGACCGTTAAATACTTTCGTTGTATATACGTTATGTTTAATTAGATTTAGCATGCAAATTCGTGCAGAGAAATCGCAAAACCTCTGACAGTCGTAACAAGGTGTATAACTGCTGTTACCCTTGTGGATGCAAGGCAACATAAGCCACGTACCGCTTTTCTCTATCCTATCCATTCCATCAGGCTTGCCGACGGTATAGTTAAAGGACATGAAACAACCAACGGGTGTATAAAATCAACGTTACAAATCCACAGAAACTAGGAATTTGTAAATATGCTAAATAGCGCTGGAAGGTGCATTGGAATTCTCGCAAGCGCAGTCAGCCAGTTTCATCGAAACTCACGCGCAGGCGACACCAAGGGACACTTTGTTGCAAGCTATTAATACGGCCTTTTAACGCCCTAAGTACAAATCTGCCTCCAGCTAAAGCTCAACTTGAGCGACGCAACAGTTCTGATATGTCCCTGGAGACTGACCCTCCTTCTACAGTAACATTAATATAAAATCGGCTAAATACACAACAGGTTGACAGATCCTTCGCATAATGTCAACCACATAACGTTATCTAATGAGAAAATTAATTGCCAGCTACAAACCACACTGTGCTGCAGCAAGCTTGCCGTCAGGGCTAGCTTGGTGGTTATCGTGGTTAACCTCCGATGTTCGCCAGTTTGCGAGCTAATATTACAAATTCCTAGAAATGTCCTAAAGGCGTCGAATTTCAGTCACAGCCAGACAGTTTGATTACAACCTAGCTTTAGATAGCTATATTTGCTAGCTTGCTCGTCCTACCGCTAGCTCACATAACGTTAAAAGTGTGACATTGTAAAAATGCAACAGAGCACATATCAAATAAACCACTCGAGGGAAAGTGTCAATGATGTGTCTCATCACGACCTGAAAGACAGAAATCTGATGGATGTACTCACGCTGTCGAGCTGTGTTCAGAGCGTTATCCACTAACGTTAGCAAGCAAGCGAATGCAATGGAATGAACTGCACCAGTTGAAAAACTAGCCAATCGATAGGTGCAGAGCTAGCTAGCTAGTTTGCTAAAATAACCAATATTAGCTTGCTAGCATTTAGCTAGTTTTCTTGCGACACGGTTTTAAATAATGCACCGTTCACTCACAGGGTTAAGCAATCACAATATCGTTCTGAAATACCTTGCTTTGTACAAAATGTAAGATGTAAACATGTTAAGCGATATTTGTATGCACAATGCACCCTTTAAATGCAGTTGATAATCGCATATCTTACCAGCTATGTATCCACCCCTCTGGCACAAGCAACAATAACAAAGTTTCTCCGGGTCATAATATTCTCAAAGGACGTCAAAATAAAAGTCTCAATTAGGTTTACAAGGCTTGCATACGAAGACACTGACAATAATTATCCCTGTGTATGTGTGAAAAAACTAGTAATGTTTTCTTCAAATATGAACAGTTGCCTCCATATATGGAATATTCAATAGAAGCATTCATACAATCACCGTTAACTCTTTAGTTCAGAGTTTATAAATTGTTGCTGCTGCAAAACTACGTGGGATAGCAGGTAATAGTATTTCGATTCTACTGGTGCATGTAGGATAGTGAATTTGCACTATGGTTTAATCGGACAATTTTGCAGAGAGGCTAGTGATGATATAGAGTTGCCGAGTTAAAATAACAGTGCAAGGTCTGGTTATAGAGATATGTTAAATTCCTAGTGATAATATGTAGGAGAATTCACATAGCATCCACTCAACAATCAAGTCTATTTACTGCAAAAACATATACATAAAAAAAAACACATCACCAACAGAGCAGCATTTCACTGACACATTATTTATTACATGGAAAGCAAACTCTGCCATGCTAAGGTCAGGTTCACAGGTCATCACCAAGACAACAAGGCTTTGGGGGTACTCTCCATTAAGGTGTGGCAGTAGTGGTCTAAATATAGGGAGAAACAATAATCCTGTTCTGGGCACTCAAGGCACATACTGTATGTATGTATAAAGGTGCTGAGAATTTTAATGATGGTCATGGTGTGGGATGGTGGTGACTAGCTCACATGCACAACAAACCAATTCCATTCAGGGTTGTGCTGGATGAAATATCAGTGTCATTATCCCCTGCAAATGGCTCAGCACAGCATACCCACAATGCAGCTGTGCTGTGATCCTGCTGTAGAAACCAGTCAAACATATTCCACTAAGCATCAGGAATCTTCACTACACTGTTATGAAGGATAAGGTCTGAGCAGCAGCATTCTGAGAAAGGCATACTTTTCTTGCATGTGCATTATCCATGAACATAATAAATTGAGTATATAAGTATAAGTATATATAATCGTTTGATCCTGTGAGGGAAATTTGGTCTCCCCATTTATCCCAATCTGTGAATTAGTGAAACACATTCAGCACACAGTGAGGTGAAGCACACACTAATCCCGGTGCAGTGAGCTGCCTGCAACAGCAGCGGTGCTCGGGGAGCAGTGAGGGGTTAGGTGCCTTGCTCAAGGGCACTTTAGCCGTGCCTACTGGTCGGGGTTCGAACCGGCAACCCTCTGGTTACAAGTTCAAGTGCTAACCAGTAGGCCACGGCTGCCCCAGAGACCGAATTGATATGATTCTGACCATAAGAGATTGTGGAAGGCGTGGAAGGTCGGAAGGTGGGCCTTTACAGGTTGATACTGTAAGTCTGTGCCTACTCCGATAAACATACAACCTGGTCACCCAATAATTGATCATCATAATTTTGTAACATTCCCTCAGGCACGTCCTTGAGGATATTATCAGGTCAGGTAAGTCCCACTCAAGATAAGGTGGGTGATTGGTTTCCAAATGTGAGAAAGTGTTCCTCAGGAGTACAACCTTAAACAGGGAAAGCAGTTAGGGATCTTGGTTACTTGTGTAGATACTGAGTTTATATTTGGGATTCATATGTGTTTTAGCCTACATTACATTTATTTGATATTTTTATTTGTAATAAGAGAAATTTCCTCAACACTTGTTTAGTAGCATGCATGCAGGGATAATCTGACAGATTCAATCAAAGTCTGGTTCTGTTATTGGGTTGGATGTGGTATCTTTGACTAATGCTGTAGATCCATGAATAACCGTGGAAGACAGGGCAGAAGGTCAATGGGAGTTCGACAAAAGGAGGCCTACAGGAGAGAAACTGACCAGTCTACCTTTGTAAATCAATCTTGAAATCTTGGTGGGGCAGCCGTGGCCTACTTGCCGGTTCGAACCCTGACCAGTAGGCACGGCTGAAGTGCCCTTGAGCAAGGCACCTAACCCCTCACTGCTCCCTGAGCGCCGCAGTTGTTGCAGGCAGCTCACTGCGCTGTGGAGTGTGTTTCACTAATTCACAGATTGGGATAAATGCAGAGACCAAATTTCCCTCACAAGATCAAAAGAGTATATATACTTACACTTGAAACCATTTGCATGGGAGAGATCACTGTGTTAAGACATAATAATAATAATAATGACTACAGTACATACTGGTCCTCTGTGTACTCAACTTTATATTATAGAACATAGTTATCTCTGTATTTTGGAATTATGTGAACAGACTATTTATAGTATACATTAGTGTATGGCCACCTTACAAAAAGAGAAACAAAACACTAGGTGGCAGCCTTGCTGCAAGACTGAATTCAGAGATTACAGAACCCATATTAGTGCAGTCTTGCACCAACTTGCATATGAAGCTGTTAAAAAGTTAATGTTAACATTTGAACCTAATGATAACCAAATAATCCAACTCTGATATCAGAAAAACGACTGACTCCACTACTTGCTGAAGATCTCTTTTAGCAAACACCTAACCTAAGGTGAGGACATCCATAATATCAGCATGTGTATTTCTTTGTCCTGTGACTTATCTCTAAACAACACCCTTATCTGCCACAAGCACTGCCACAATCCCCCCCCCCCCCAGAAAGCCAGATGGAGGGAGTTTCAGCATACTTTGCCCTGGTCCTCTCTGAACCGAGTTTCTCTGCCTAAGGCCCTAGGTGTGTCATTTATTCACCATCTGTCTTTCTTTCTTTCCTTCATAGACTTTCCCAGTTCCTTTTCAAAATCCCAGTAATGACTCATAAAAGGGTCAAATGTTTTTGCTTTTTGGTCTAAAATTACACACAGCAGAGGGCGCCATGCTAAATCTCTGCAAGCAAAGGCATCATACCAGCTGGCATGATGTAATGGCCTCTGTCATACTTCCACATTGTGTAACACCTCTAAAATCACATTTGGCCCCACAGTTTCAAATAAACTAAATATGGGCTAGATTTTGCATCACAGAATTGATCACAGAATGATTTTGTGTGAATCAGGAGGAAAAATTCTGAGTGACAGCCATTGTGGATTTTCTCAAACAGTTTAATAGTACATAAACAAACTGACCAAAAAGGAATCACACACTTGGTTTACAAAAGTACTGCTTTGTTGGGTGTGCACTCAGCTGTATTCCTGTGGAGACATCCATGTGAAATCTTGATAACTGTCTCATCCCATTCAAAATAAAAAAGTCTCAACAGAAAACATTAAAAAGCAAATGGTTTTGTTGGCCAACTAATGAATTCATTCTTCTCTATTCGTCACATCAAAATCACACAACTTAAAAACAACAAAGACACTAGATTGTAATTGAATTTAACAGAATTTGATATTTTTTTTTAAGTAAAGCTTTTTGCTCATCTATGGTACAGACGTAAGTTTGGTCATGGTGGCAAGATCTACATGGCTTCACTAAACTGAATTTAAATTTCACATTTTGAAACATTGTCCTAGTAGAAAAGGCAAAAACTGTACAAATTCTAGCGTTAAATACAATCACTTTGTACCAGTAATAGTAATGATAAAAAAATCCCACAGGTTATTTATAGTCAGAAAAAGTATCAGGAAAACCTGAAAATAAACTGAAAAGATCTAAAATCCAATTATCAGTACAACAAATGCTTGCCATCACTGTTACACACGTGCAACTCTAGTCTTACACATCTATGAGAAGGTTTGTTGAGCTGTGGGATGTCCAAAAGAAAAAGGAGAAAGAGAAAGAAACAAAATATGCCAGTTTCAGAACACAACAGTCATGAAATGACATGGATAGAAGCAAACAAAAAATAATAATAAAAAAAGAGTGGCTGTGGAATTGTCAATGAGCGGTGATGTGATGCTGTGAATGCTCGTGTTGAGATGACAACTGCATCAGTGTCAACTCTGGATACAGACACTAGACCACTGACTACTAACAGGGACATGGGAATGTGTTTATGCTACTGGGAGGTTGGAGACTTGCGTGATTGGCTGATTTTTGCAAATAGCATGACTTTAAAAAAAGGTGGCAGTTAAACCAGCTATGACATGATTTTAGTCTCAATTGAAAAGAAACTGATACATACATCTGATCTGAACTGAAATCTCATATCGGTAATATAGAAGGCAATCAAGTGAATCCTGGGAAAGTAAATTGTAAACTGGTTGCAGACGTGATATAAGGACGTGCGTTGGAGAAATGGTTCTATTATTAGTAGTGTGTTTTGGTCGAGAGACTCCACAGGCACATCTTTTAGAGAAAAGAAAAAAAAAAAAATATGAACACACCTTAATAAGGATACAAATACTTCACTTCAATAGTCACAGCACAAAACAAAACTAAAAACACACTCCTCTCTATGGGGTTGGTGGTGGTTTTGGGTGAGAGTTGGACAAGAGTCTAAACACACACTCACACACACACACACACCCAGGCACACGCGCGCACGCAGGGTGGAATTGCCTGCCTGTTTAGATCGGTCACATCACATCAGTAAAACTCACTGTAATCTCTTGCCCAGTGGAACTTCTCAGGTGACGACAGAGGAAAAATGTGACCAACAGGAACATGCAAAACTTTTGGCACTAGTTTATTTGTTTTTCGATTTTGGAAAGAAAAAAAAAAAGATAATAAACTAAAATCACATTATACTGAGGTTTTCAGTGCAGTTACAGAAAAAAAAAAACATGCAGGCTAGATATACCGTATATACTCCACTAACAGTGACGAAGAACTCAAAACTCTGCTGTGTTCTGTGCTTTCAACCTAATGCTGAGCCTCACACGGCAGGAAATGAAGAACATTATGTGCCTGTGATGGCTCGACACACGAAAGGAAAGAAGAAAGGCAAATTCACGTGTGTAGTGTAGATCCCACTCTTGTTAATAGGAAACTCCCAAAGTACACCATGCCAACTAACCTAGCACAAAATTACAACATCACCCTCAGAATCAGCAAAATGTGACCAAAAGACATCCTAAAAACTTTTTTCTTTGAGAACAAACGAGAGATAGAGGAAAAAACACCCATACAAAACTCACGCACACAAAGGTGATTCTATAAATTGATTGGCTGCTTTTAGACACCACAGAAACTAAAAAAAACAGGGCACTGGAAAGACTGCTTGGAAATGAGGACTAAAAGGAGAAAATGGAAGCAAAAAAGGCAATTCAAAGTGACAAAATGAAAATAAAACGCTTTTGCAAAATTTAGTGGTTATGTTCGGAAGTTCTAGAAAAATAGATTTTTTTTTTTTGCTCGTAACAATACTCATGTAACTTTATACATTTTTTAATAGAGTTAGCAGTCTTTCTAATGCACCTTGGCAGCACAAACAACAACATAGATGAACACACAAAATCCACAAACAAAAAACTATTATAATTAATAAGCGTCAAAAGTTAAACAAAAAAGGGGTCAAAGGTGAAATTTCAAGCGTCAGAGAAGCGCAGAGGACAACGGACTGGACGATGAACTTTTGACGTCACATCGACATGCTAGGCAAGTGATGAACAGACGGGCACGGAGAGATCTAGAATAAAAACAAAAAGAAACACAGGGAGAACAAACTGAGGTTAAGGCCACAACAGAAAAGAGGAAAGAGGGAGACAGGAAAAAAGAAAATCAGAAACGATTATCTTTGCAGAATGGGGGTAAGGAGGGGAAGGGGAGAAACACATACACACATCACCTAAAACACTTAACATTGAATGCAACATGGGGCAAAGGAGAAGAGAGGGGGTGGGAGAGAAGAGAGGGGGTGGGGGAGTTCACAGGGGTGGGGGGTGGGGGTGGGGATGACGACACGAACGACATGCCGACGAACAGTTAAGATGAGAATGTACAGTACACGACACCACAGAGACAAAACACAAGACTATGTGCCCACAGTGAACACCACACAGAGCCGTACACCACACAGAACAAGGCTGCGCTAAAAACATACCCGATTTGGGCCACAGGTACAACTACAGCTAGTAAAACCAAATCCCCGAAAAAGAAATTACTAATAATAATCATCAAAATAATAATCACAATAATTCATACTTCTCAACTTCACTGATTGCTAAAAATATCAAACTGAGGATTCAGGATATCAGCCAGCAGGACAGTGACCCACAGACCAGCAGGACAGTGACCCACAGACCAGCAGCAGCAGCAGCAGCAGCAAGAGGAACATGTTGTGCTTCGATAGTCTGCCAGAAGTCTGTCGTCATGACGACAACCGTTTTCAGTTGCAGCTGAAATATCCTTAGCTTTGGGGGTTTTTTTGTGCTTCAAATTTTGAATTGTATGGGACTTCTCCATGAGGATATATTAATACACAAACACATACACGCCACAAAGATTAGATTAGATTGTAGGAAACTGGGGTAGTCTTATTTCCTCCCCAATACTACCCTTACAGGTAGCGTCACAAAAAACACTGGGGCACTGTTTCTTCTTAGCAAAGCACGTTGCCTTTCAATCTCGGAACCACAAAACAGACGAGAAAGAGAGAAAAACAAAACACACACTCCAGTGTAATAAATAAATAAATAAATAAGCTCTAAACCTGACGTAAATCTCAAATGTTCACAAGTACATCTCAAGTTACACAACTTTTAATTAAGACTATATATTTATATATGTATAATTCTATATGAATAGCCCCTATCATGTGGTAAACAGAAGAGCGTTTTTGACCGAGTTTGGCACTGTGTCCTCGACTGCTTTTGGCTGTAGGACCGCTCTTTATAAATTCCAGCTCTGCGTATTCGACATGACTCTGTACTTTGTTGAAAAAAAGGTTTAACTTTAGAATCAGGATAAAAACAAAAGGGTGGCGGATATTATTACTAGTAGTCATTCCTTGAAGAAAAGACAGAAAAATGTCCATCAGTTCTCCCACAAAATTCAAATCTTTGAATTGTGCCACAATTCAGGCCATTATCCTGAACTGGGACATGTTTGGTTTTCCTGACTCTCCTTCTGTCTCTCGCAGTGGACCTTATTAAGGTGCTTTCACACAGGCACAGGTGGGCTTGGGAGGCAGCTTGGGCTCTTAACCTCCCAAGCACTGACAGCTTGGAGGAGGTAGTGTTGGGGTGGGGGAGGGGCAAGGGGTATGAAGAGAGGGGGTAGGGGGCAAGGGTACGAAGAGAGCTCAGGTCTGAACTGGGGAGGAGGGTAGTTCTGTTCACTCACTGAACCAAAATAAAAATGAATACAGTATACGCACCACTCTGCGAAATGAAAAGGCTCAAACAAGTCTGAACATAATCTGTGAATGTCATCACAAAATGTCACATTAGAATTCTACAAAATACTGTTGAAGTTTTAATGACTTTTCAAACAACTGCGTTCTGAATGCAGATAAATAATTTAGGCAATAAATAACCCTGGTAATCAGGAGAAGTATAAAACCTCTATAAAAATAGAAAAGGCATAATAGTTTAATATACATCTGGACAACTGTTTCTAGACCAGTTTTATAAAAAGACTCCTCTCCTGACTGTGACAGTCTAAGAGCTCTGGTGATTACTGCTGTTTATGAGAACATTTAATTGACAGAATTGACCAATGAAAATATACTTCAGACCATTCTGAACCAATCAGAAATGCCAAACTGAGATTAGCAATATATGAGTGGACGTGTTGGCAGATGTGATTTTTCTGGTGATGCCAGGCAGATGCAGAGCCAACTGCTCTTGCTGTGAATGACCTATTACTGAAGCACCAAAGGCCTCAAAACAAACAAATAAACAAACAAAACCCTCAAAATGTGAGGAGAACAAAGAGGGGTCAATAAGCTAACTAAGGGGTCGATTTTGCAGCGATTTGTTCATTCTGTATGTCCCGTCCTATTCTCCACCCTTTCAGGGGCGGACTCGTAAGCATCCTTTCCTGGGTGTCGTTATTGCTAGGAGCGTGGACAGCAACATGGCTAGGAACGCTTGATCTGGTGCTACTGGTGAAGGTTAACACAAATGGACAGCAAGAGGACCATAGTCTTAAAAGAGGGTGGGTGAAGGGTTTTTTTGTTGGTGTTTTTTTTTTTTTTTTACAGGTGAGGAATGTTCGAGCGAGTGTTTTGAATGTAAAAGTAAAAATGTTAGAGTTCAGTCTATACAGCCAACACCAGAGATCTGCCTGGCTTCTTTCTAGAATCTTCTTTTTTGTCCAAAGCAGCATCAGACATGGGCAACGGTACACAGCAGCAATGAAAGAGCTCGCTACTGCCAGTGCATAAGGACAGGGTAGTACTTTAAAAGAGTCAATAACAATAACCAATAATGATCATAATTAGAATAGTAATAGTTTATATACATTATCTGTTCTCTCCGTCCCAATGGGGTCCCAATGTTTTGAACAGTAAGTGATGGTGTGTGTGTGTGTGTGAGTTGGTACCTATGTACATTTTGAAATACTCATTTACTTTAAAATTAGCCATTATGGCAGTTGTGGTCTTAAGACCAGCTAGGTTTACGTTATGCTGCATACTGCATCTTGACCGCAAGCAATACTGTCAGTGTTCTTCACATAAAAAGGTTTCATAACAAGTGATAACCAAAACTTGGATCTGAATTTGTAAATGACTTCAAGTTTTCTTGTTATAAAAAAAAGGCAGAAAAAAAAAACAAACAAATAAATAAATAAATAAATAAATAAAACATATTTTCTTAAATGTCTTAAAAACAATACTAACAGACCTTGCAATAATTCTACCCCCACCCCCCCCAAAAAAAAACAACAAAAACAAAATGAAAAGTGAAAGAAAAGGCTTCAGTGAGACTGGATACTGAACAGTGATCAACATGTGACATAACCTCAGTGATGACGCAGGACTCCCTGGTCTCACTACAAGAGCAGCTTTGGCTGGCAGACAGGGGCTTGGGGTGGGTGGGTGGGGTTGCGTATAATAGTTCAGAGATTGGGGTGGGGGAGATATTAGGATTCACATCGGGTTTGGATGGGTGAAGGGGGGAGGGCAATTTCAGCAGGGAAAATTTGTTTTGGCCACTGGCATTTCATCGTGCAACATCCTTTTCTTCGGACTCCAAACGGTTACACAGCAAACTTGTAATATGGCACCAAAGCTTAGATAGAAAAAAAAAAAAGAAAAAAAAACACAAAATAAAATACAGCCATGTTAAAAATACAATACAGAAAACTGAAAGGCGCAATAAAGAATGTAAGGAAGAAGCCATTTCTCAGAATTCTTTTAGTTTGTTTGTTTGTTATTTGTGTGTCTGAGTGTGCTGTTCTCCGTCTGTTTGGGTTAAAGAATGGGGGGAGGTGGGAGAAGAGAAGAGTTCCCCAAGAGCTGGAGATCCAGTGCCGTGCGTAAACAAGGGAGTGGGGGGGGGGGGGGGGGGGGGGAAGCAGGGGGTGGTTGGGTGAGGGAGAATAGGAAGGGGGGGGGGGGGGGGGGGGTCTTTTTTTTCCACACTCCACTTACCAGAAAACAACATTCCTAACCAAGTCCATTAGAGGGCAAAGCTCAGTATGGCTTGCTGTCGTTTTTGGATCGCTTGAGCTGGACCTTAAGCCGCTTCATGCCAATCTGAAAGCCGTTCATGGACTGGATGGCCGCCTGTGACGACACAGGATTGTCATAACTCACGAAGCCTGCAGTGGAAACGAGCGAAAGCACGTTAATAACTGGTGTAGGTGCCCACACAAGGGGACACATAGATACACACACAAACCTGTCAAACATAAATCATACAAGCCACATACTACCAACCTCACCACATAACATGCACACAATCCAGTACTACGAACACACACACACACACAACCATCACACTGGAGTACCTCACCACATAACATGAGCGGGAGCATGCACACATCCAGTACTATGAACACGAACACACACACACACACACACACACACCATCACACTGGAGTACCTCACCACATAACATTGGAGGGAACATGCACACATCCAGTACTGCACACGCATACACGCCTACTTAATCAAAGCACTACAGGAGACTGGCAGTGCAGTGCTCTGCAGAGTGCTCTCTGGATCCACACAGCAGGATTGTGGGTAATCTCAGATACAGCTGAAGGACCATCTGGACAGAGCAGAGCCAAGCTGAAAGGCATTTCTGTACCTGTGCTGGCTCGACTCACCGAAACACTTGCTGAGGTTGGTCTGTTTGTCGATGAAGACCTTGGCCGAGATGACGTTTCCAAAGGGCATGAACATCTGCAGGAGATCCTGGTCGCCAAATTCCTGGGGCAGGTGGTATATGAACAGGTTGGCTCCTTCAGGACCTTCAGCCAGATGAAGGAAGAGGAGGGAGAGAAAAGGTTATGCATCTGGACGCAGTGTCACTGGTGTTCGATTATACCCACATAATTGGTACTAAACGCTAAGAAAACATCTAGAACATCTAGAACGCTAACAATGCAATCTAGAACACTTAAGAGTTCCACCTAGACCCCCGTAAGGAAGGGTTGGTTCTGAAGTGTTATGGGCAGGAAAAAGAAGAACCTTCTTAACGGATCTCCTTTTATCTTATGGAAATAAGTTGGAAAACAGTGCTATAGAAATGAACATTTCAGGAAGCCAGGATGGGTCTCTTACCGGTGCTCTGATTGCCGCTTGCTGTTGCAGCAGATTTAAAACAAGACAGAATCCTTAACAAACAGTCATAATGCATTGGCTAATATGCTATCCTAGTCCTATCCTACAGTTTTCACATTTCACAAAATGCCTGAATCTGTTGACATTCTTTACCTTTAATATTTCACTATTATCCTTCATTTGACAGTATAACCAATTGCTGTATAACAAACAACCCTAAGAGGGGTGTTAAGAGGAGCATGCACAACTGCTAACTTGACATGCTGCACAATATCTAACTACTACCACTCCTCTGACAAACACCACTTCCTAACACAGTGAAGTCAAATACATTTTACATTCTTTTTCGTTCCCCTCCAAATTACCATACAAACTGAAATGCTAACAGTATGTTAACTTTCCTATAAAACATGACTCGCACTTGACCCTCCCCTCCTGTCCACGTCCTGGTAGGCCCTGACACTTACAACCACCACCATAGACACACAGATGCACACAGACACACACATACACTTGACCCATGCAAGTGTCCTACCCGCCCTCCCCCCTCCATTCCACCCCCCTAGTGAGCCCCAGGTGGCACTTGCCTTCCTTCTGGCTGCCGGCAGCGCCCATGCTCTGCTGGGAGAGCAGGCTCTGGTTGTAGAGGCTGGGCAGGGCGGCAGCCGCGTACTGCTGGATGCCCGAGTAGGCTGCCTGGGTCAGGGCCTCCATGGTGCTGGCCGAGCCGTTTGACAGACCTCCACTGCCCAGACCTCCGCTGCCCAGACCTCCGCTGCCCAGACCTCCGTTCAGCGCTGCCATGCCTGCTGAGGGGGGGGACGGTATGTCAGTCATGTGGGGGTGTCTATATCCCATTCAAGCACCTCATACACAGGGGTATATGTATTCCCTCCCTAACCATTTCTACTCTTTGAAATGCTAAATATTGATATATATAGAGAATATGCGTTCACTTTTCCTAAACACATCCAGATACACATGCACAAACACCCAATTTCTCCCAAATTAAGTATTAGCAGAGCAAAACTGCATTAGTTGACAATGCTGAATATACAAGATCCGATTCCAACCCAAGACCAAAATGACATTAAAGGGCTGTTCACACCAAGAGCGATAACTATACCGATAACAAGTATCGCTCTAGCGATAATATGAATAATTGACGACTTCCACACATATACTATCATAACAACTACAGAGAGAACAATATCACGGCATCACTTTCAGGTCTATTTTGAGAACGATAGAAAGCTGATAGCCAATTAGCACCCACTACCCAGACACCACGCCCTTCTGCCCAGACACCACGCCCTTCTGCCCAGACACCACGCCCTTCTGCCCAGACACCACGCCCTTCTGCCCTTCTGCCCAGACACCACGCCCTTCTGCCCTTCTGCCCAGACACCACGCCCTTCTGCCCTTCTGCCCAGACACCACGCCCTTCTGCCCTTCTGCCCAGACACCACGCCCTTCTGCCCTTCTGCCCAGACACCACGCCCTTCTGCCCAGACACCACGCCCTTCTGCCCAGACACCACGCCCTTCTGCCCAGACACCACGCCCTTCTGCCCAGACACCACGCCCTTCTGCCCAGACACCACGCCCTTCTGCCGCTTTCAAATAAAACTCGCACCCGTTTGGCTGCGTCTACACCTGTTTGGCTGCGTCTACACCCGTTTGGCTGCGTCTACACCCGTTTGGCTGCGTCTACACCCGTTTGGCTGCGTCTACACCTGTTTGGCTGCGTCTACACCCGTTTGGCTGCGTCTACACCCGTTTGGCTGCGTCTACACCCGTTTGGCTGCGTCTACCCGCCCCGACCCAACTCTCTCGTGCATACTGTTGAAAATCATATGCACTGATGTTACAGATGTCACTGTTTATGTCAGCATGTCTGCGTGCGAGCACGTGTGTGTGCGCGCGTATGTATGTATGTATGTGTGTGTGTGTGTGTGCTCACCTGCAAGAGAGCCCATGTTAAGGCCAGCCCCAGCACCTGCGGCCAGAGACTGCAGGGCTCCAAGAGAAGCCATGGGATTCATAGAGGAGTTAGTGCTGGAGGTGGGGGAGGAACCCGCTGGAGAGAGAGAGAGAGAGAGAGAGAGAGAGAGAGAGAGAGAGAGAGAGAGAGAGAGAGAGAGAGAGAGAGAGAGAGAGAGAGAGAGAGGGTGGGTCATTGTCTTGTGCATCTCATCATGTTGCATGCCTCAGAAATATTCAGTCCACAGTGACATCCATGCCAGAGGAGGAGGGGTGGTAGCATGCAGACATAAGCAGGTGAAACACTTGCAGGGGTAACAGATAGTCAGGTGAACTCACTTAAGAATTGGTATCAAGAATACCAGAGCAGGTGAGCAAAATGAAGCTATTCTGTCCTACATACCTCAGCAGTTGATACACTAAAGCATTGCTATGCAGCACACCTGGCCTGGAGAAGGTGGGTTGGCACCTAGCACACCTGAGCAGCTACGGACAGTGGGAGCTGGACTAAGGTAGGAGGGGATTACCTGAACAGGTGAGGATGAAGGCAGGTGGATAACTAACACACCTGTGTAGGTACGGGCAGTGAGAGCAGGGCTAGAGTAGGATGGAGTGACTGAAGGAGATGTGGCAGCTACCAGTGGGGAGTGAGGCTGCTAGGGTTGCCAGAGCAGATAGAGCGGTATGAGGAGTTTGGGGGGGTTGGGTGAGGGGGAGGGTTGGGGGTGAGGCTGCTAGGGTTGTACCTGAGCTGGTGAGCACACTGAGGGGACTGCTGGACGTGGTCAGCGCACTGCTTCCTGTGGGCGTGGCCTGTGTGCCACTCGCTGCTGCTGCCAGCGCTGCCAGATTCTGCATGGCACTCAGACCTGAGCAGAGACATGTGGCGGGGGAGGGGAGGGAGGGGGGGTGGGGGGCGCAGGGAAGGAGGGAATGATCGAGATGGAAGACATGAGAGGGAACACAAGGGGAAAACAGGGTGAGAGAGAGAGAGAGGACAGGCAAAGAGGCAGAGGAAGGGAGAGTGCTCAAACAGGTGGACGGATTGGACACAAATGGGCACAGACAGTGGGGTGTGAGGGACACGGTGAGGGAGAGACAAAAAAATAAAAATAAAATGTGAGCGGGGTTAAATACAGGACAACTGGAGGACTGGGGCATCGGAAAGCGTACATAATTTAACAATAAGTGCCTCGGACTAGACTGGGGCATCGGAAAGCTTACATCATTTAACACTAAGTGCCTCAGACTGGAATTTCCATCTGGTGATTTTTACCTCCAAATGTCACAGTGTTCCCTGATTAAAATTCCGACCAAACCACCAAGTCTGCCGTGTCCCGATCTGAATCCCTTGTACAGTGCTTTAGAGTTTTTAGCAGACTGAAACTCAAAAGAATATGCATCCTGGGATATAACTTGCATCCATCACCAGCTGAATGGCATGCCATTGTGGAAAGAACATGACAATTCAGTTCTGCAGTTGGACAAATACGACATCTCCTGCCAACAGGCCATGAGTATGTTCTTGTTTTGGTACTAGTGTAGTAGCACTCCTTAATGATATACCAAAGAACCCTGGACTTTAAGGTGGACAAACTGGGTGCCAAACAGAACACTCTCAGTCAAGGAAAAGGGATGCTGGACACGGGACTGACAGAGCCACAAACTCCTGGAGGGACAAAAACAACGAAATCCTTCAGGGCCTTCAGGGCAAGTAATCACGAATGTTCCACCCCAAGGCATATTATGGTGTCATTTGGCTTTAAATTGTAGCGTACTTAATTTACATTTTATCGACCGTATAAAGGGGGGTGATTCATCGCATCAGCCAAGATCAATATTCCTCACTTAATTTACTTCATTTGGAGCGTGACTGGGGTGGGTATGGAAGAAAAACGATTTTAAAAGAACAATCCATCCCCACTAGTTAAAAGGTTGAGCTATGGACCTTGAATATTTCAATGGTGCATTCTGCACTTTCTCTTGTCAAAGAAAATTAACTATACCCCGAAATATACCCCGAAGCTTCATTAACTAAGGATATCAAGGCCCAGCTTACAACTGCTCTTTAACACCTGAATGAATGATACCATTTCACATTATTATCGGGAGAATATTACATGTTAACAAGTTTATAATAAAGACACACTATGCAGGTTTAGGTATTTTTGGCTACTGTAGAGCTCCATCTAGAGTCGCGATTATATATATTATATATATATATATATATATATATATATATATATATATATATATATATATATATATATATATATATAGAAAGCTACTCAGGCTAAAAAGCTATGTCTACCAGACATGTGGACTCGAGTCACATGACTTGGACTCGAGTCAGACTCGAGTCATGATTTTAATGACTTCATACTTGAATTCGGCATGACTTGCGACTCGACTTGGACTTGGACTTGAATACTATTCACTCGAGACTTGACTCGGACTTTGCCTCTTTGACTTGTGATGACTTGACATGTCTCGAATCAAAAACTAAATTTCCTGATCGTGGACCAGTCACCACAGAGACGCTTTCCCGCGACTAAAAAAAAATAAAAAATAGCGGAGACAAGCGGCCAGAGCACAGTTCAGTACTGCCGCTACCCCCACATGCGTTACGCACTATGTGTGTAGGGCACCAAGAGACAGAGGAAGGACCAACATTTAGCCAATCACTAGTAGCTTTACTGCAAACTGATTTGCACTCTTGTTAGAGAATGTTTAATGTCAAAAAGCACCAACAGCATGTTACATAAAGTTGATACTTTTTGAGTCCTCTCCATTAAGATCCAACTTGAACTTATGCTAGCCTACTGCATTTAATTGAGAACGCATCTAAGCATGCACGAGAGGGAGAGAAAATGAGTACACTGCAAAAACTGCTTATCTAACAAAATCTAACCAAGTGTTATTAATCTTATATCAAGATAAGAAAAACTAGTTGGTATTGTTTTCAGTATAAACAGACTTACCTAGCACTTTCTTGTGAAATCATTTGACTTAATTTAAAAAATAATTCACTTATTTTAAGACATCTTATCTTGAAAACAAGCAAATTTGTCTGCCAGTGCGTTAAGCAAATTTGTCCTAAAAACAAGCAAATTTGTCTGCCAGTGCGTTGAGCAAATTTGTCTTGATAAGACTCCTTAAAATAAGTTAAAGTCTTCTTAAATTAAGTCAAAATGATCTTTTGAGAGGGCTCTAAGTAAGTCTTTTCATACTAAAAACTAGATTTTAGATTTAAAATTAGATTTTTTAATCTTTAATATAAGATCAATAACACTTGGTTAGAATTCATTTTTTGCAGTGTAGCTGGCTTGTCATTGTTGATGATGATTGATATCTTCTTTTAAATATAAGAAACATATAAAAGGAAATCGTGAAGGCAACAAATACGAGATTAGAGGAGATTGTGAATTTATCCAGTTCTCACTAGCCTACTGTAGGCCTACTGTTATAAACTATGAGATCCACTATGACATAGCTGCACTCACTGTGATTTGGAAAGTGGACAAGAATATTATGAAGAGTTGTCTTTGCCTTGTGTAATGGAACTGGTGAGTCTTGAAGTATTCAGTAATTTATTTACATGAAGCACATGATATGCCGATTGAAACGCATTTCACTCAGCTACTGTAGCTAGGTGGCTACTGGCTACCAGGCTCATAATTCACTTTTAATTGCAAACACAAAAAATGTCAAGCAAGCATCATGTCATACATGCTTCTCTTTCCAAGGGAATGAAAGCTGTTTGTGCCAACTTAATATCATGCTTATCATTGTTAATATTGTGCTATACATGTGGCACAAACAACGTTTGAGTTTGTGGACTAGCCATAGGCTATATTTGAACGGAGCTGGTAAAAAAAGATCATTATGAGAACGTGTGGACAGTGGCACACAATGACACAATGGGCTTAAAGTGACAGTGCACCATTTACAAATGAGATAAACAGCATCAAATGTGTAATATTTCTTTAGAAATGAATACTTTAAAACAAAATTACTGTCATTATTATCTTTTAAATAATATAAAAGTGTTGACCTTATGAGTCGCCACTGGCAGACAGCCTAATAAATTGTTTGAAGGCAAATCTGTGGCCTAGCGCAGTGAAATACAATCAGTCAAATTATTACTCATCCTTACAGTGGGCTCCGCAATTTGGAAAGACATTATATATATATATATATATATATATATATATATATATATATTTGCAGCTGTGCTGAGTGTCATGTAGCTATCCGTTTTGTACAGATTACTCAGGTATGCACGTGTATATTACACAGGTATGCGCATGCATATGTCGTAAAAGATTACAAGACAAAAACATTGAACATATTTTAATCTGTATTTATAAAAAAAAAATACTGTGGATTAGATGGAAGTGCTAAAATTATGATCGATAGTCTAATAATGGCATTATTAAGTGAAGAGTACCTGATGACTTGTTCAGGACTTGAAAAAGATTGGGACTTGGACTTGGACTCGACTTGGCTTTGATGTGACTTGGACTTGGACTCGACTTGCCCTTCTCTGTCTTTACTTGGGACTTGACTGCTAGACTTGGGACTTACTTGTGACTTGCCAAACAGTGACTTGGTCCCACCTCTGATGTCTACTGACAAGGTAATGTTTCACGATTCTTGCGAGATTAGTCAGGCCACCGCCGTTCTTGAAGTTGCATGGCTGGTTTTCTCGGTAGCGACTTGATACATCTATGCTGTATAGCTATGCTAGGTGAACAATTCGCCTATTACAAGTTCATTTACCATACAATTGGCTTATTAAAAGGTTATACTGAGGTGAAAATCTTACTGGGCATTTGTAAAATGCACACCTGAAACGGTGCAAGCCTAACTTCCTGACAAAAAGCAGTTACTTTGAGGAGGGGTTCACAGGGGGCAGGGAGGATATATGGTGAACACTTGACCAAGACAACTGAGCAGCAACACAGCCAGTACAGCTGAGCGAACAGCTGACATAGCTCACTAAGAGCAGACAAGCACATGCGTGAGAGTCACCACACACACACACACGCCAAATGAATGAGTTCAACATTGGCATGGGTCTCTCAGAGGCAACCCTGAATTAATCAGACATTCCATTGTTTGACTGACTGGCTGGCTAAAGCCAGGAAGAGAGACAGACACTCAGAGAGACAAAAACAGAGAGGGGAGTGTGGGGAGGGGGTGTAGATAAAAAGATCTAAAAGAAAAACAGATCTGGAAAGAGATAGATAGAGAGATCAAGACAGCAGCAGAGAGAAAAAAAGAATAGAACAGGGAACAACACAGAAAGAAAAGAGCAAAAGATAAACCGAACAAAAGCAATATAAAGAAATGAGACAGCAGAGCAAAAGAGAGTGCATGGGGGGTGGGGTGGGGGGTGGCATGGTGTACGCTCCGACACACTGAAGGTTAGGGGGGGGGGGGGGGGGGGGGCAGGAGCATGCCTTACCTGACATGGGGTGCAGGTTGTTGAGTGCATTCCCAGAGGAGGCAGACTGCTGCAGGAGCTGCAAATAAAGCTAGACATTACACCAAAACAGAGAACACAGAGGTCAGAACTGCTGCCAGGACTGTGATCACTGGAAAGAAAAAAAGAAAGAAACAAAGAAACAGAGAGAAAGAAAGAAAGAAAGAAAGAAAGAAAGAAAGACAGAGCAGGAGGAAAGAAAGAAAGAAAAGAAGAAAAAATGAATGAAAGACAGAGCGTAGAGGTAGAATCACACACAGAACTAAGAGGGTGGGGGAAAAAAAGACACTCAGTGGGAATTATGTAAGGAAAACAAGATGGTGGAGTAAGTGGAGCCTCGTTGCGGTGAGATTTTATTGGTGTTGGAGAGCACTCGGGGTGGCGAGTATGAGAGCTACTCAAGACGAGAGGTGGACTGAGGGAAAGTGAAAGACTCAAAGAAAAGATCAGTTTCCACAGCACACCCATGGAGCAGCACTAACACTTTAAACCGGGCCCAGCATCAAGGCTGCACGCTGACAGCTTCTCACTGGCTGCAGAGTAGTCACTCACATCAGCACCAGAACGAGCCAATCAGAAAGCATCTCAGGAGGTAGATTTTGCTTATTTTGTTGTGAGAGAGCTGGGATGGGGCAGCAGAGATATGAAGGCCCTCATGCAGAAAACACTTCAAAAACACAGCAAAGTGAGTAATGCAGCACCACACACACACACACACACACAGGCCAGATGGGAGGGGGGGCAACGGGTATCAGGCATATGGGCTTCAATAGTTTTGACTTTGTGTAGCATCAAATGATAGATGTCAAGACAAACTGTGCCTTCTGTTGCAAACATGCTTAGATCCTGATGCTATCACTGAGCGTTTGAACTGGCCACAAACACATGCAAGCTCTATCAGATGTCAAACAACAATTGTAACCCTGGCAACTGTCTTCGACCACTTGTCCAGAAGCAAACAATCACAGTTTGTATTATGTTACACATGCTGAGACCAAATCTCATAAGCACACTATTTTCTCATTGTGGCATTTCAGTGGTCTGAGTTCAAACCCTATGTGCCAAGCTAACACATCCTGACCGTGCTTATCAGGCAAGCGCTCACAAACTATCCTCACATGCTTATGTTAGCAACCAGGGGCCAATTGGCAAAAAAAAAAAAACTGAAGTTGGTTACTGGCCATGTGTTTTTTGTGTGCCTTTTTATGAAGCATAAAACACTGCATCTGAGCCACCATGATCCAGTTTTGCACAACTGATGTCTCTCACTAGAGGGACACCCTGTAAAAGCACTAAAGTAACCGATTTCAGATGCCATGCTGTGCAAATCATGATGCACAAGCGAGGAGGAAACATTCTAATGCCTGGCAGAGATTCCTGTTTAGGGCCTAATTCCATTTCAAATAGGACACTTTAACAGGTAAACATCAGCAAAGAAAACAATAGGATGCTTTCATGTATTTATTTATTTATTGATAGATCCATAGATAGATAAATAGACATCAGTCACTAAGCAAAATATGATTTACGCATCAGGAAGCTTTCAACTACCTTTTCATGGAGTGTAGTTAGACAACTGCTAAGAATTATGTCTTTACAACTGAAGCATTATACTCACTGAAGAAGGAATACTTGAATACAGTAAATGGGAGTGGGAGCGTCTACTTCAAGGCAATCAGTCCTTAGACTCAAGAATGGTGTACACGAGTAAAGTGTAATGTGTGTGATTTGGGTGGTGGGGGTCAGGGATTACTCACGGTGAGGTGCATCTGGCCTGGTGTACGGGTGAGCGATTGAGCCGGGCGGGCTGAGGGGAACTTACTGCGAGGTACTGGGGGCCCAGCGAGTTGAGTCCAGCCAGGTTGCCCCACATGGAGGCGGCATTGAGCTGCTGCATCTGCTGTTGGAGCTGCTGCGCCATGCGCTTCTGCTCCTTATCCTTCTGCGTGTCGGCAAACTTCACCACGATCGGGGAGGAGCAACCCTGCGCATGCACAAAGCTTGTGTAAACACACTGACCATCTGACCAGCTCTAGAAACACACACACACACAAAGCTTGTGTAAACACACTGACCATCTGACCAGCTCGACACACACACACACACACACACAGCTTGTGTAAACACACTGAATACCATCTGACCAGCTCTAGACACACACACACACACAAAGCTTGTGTAAACACACCGAATACCATCTGACCAGCTCTAGACACACACACACACACACAAAGCTTGTGTAAACACACCGAATACCATCTGACCAGCTCTAGACACACACACACACACACACACACAAAGCTTGTGTAAACACACTGAATACCATCTGACCAGCTCTAGACACACACACACAAAGCTTGTGTAAACACACTGAATACCATCTGACCAGCTCTAGACACACACACACACACACACACACAAAGCTTGTGTAAACACACTGAATACCATCTGACCTGACCAGCTCTAGACAGACACACACACACACACACACACACACACACAGGCCCTTTTGCAGGACTTCATAAAACATACTTGTTATGCAAGCAGACATATCAGGGGTGCAGACAGCAACAACAAGAGAGAGAGAAGAGTGACAGAGGCGAGGTCTTTACCTCCATGGTTTGGGACTGGTGCATTGACTTGATGGCTGACTGGGCCATCTGTCTTGCTGTGAAGGTGACGAAGGCACAGCCTGCGACAGGTGAGTGATGTGTCAGTGTGTGTGTGGAGAGAGCCTCTACATTTTACCCCCTTCACACCCCTCACAGTGTTCTATTTACTAAACAAAAGCTGGAGTGTGTATAGAGGGGAGCAGTACCGCGGCTCAAGCCATCAGGTCCTCGCAGTATCCGACACTCTTCGATCTGTCCGTAGGGCGAGAACATGAGCCGGATATCGTTTTCGTTGCACTTCTTTGAGATCATGCCGATGAATAACTTCCTGTCCTCTACGGCTGGGGAGACATGGGCACAGAGGGCAGAAGAACTCAGACCATGCTTGCAGCATTACAATGAACACAAATTAAACAAAATACAGCTGCAAAATGCAGGTTCATCACAAAAAGTGGTGGTTGCCCTCTGCAGAAAGCTGTACCTTTAACACAATTTGACAACTCCAGAAGCTACGAGGTGGCTGAAATCATAATAAATGGCCCTCAAAAGGTCCTGCAGAGACCATATGATTAAATGTCCAAATTACCCACCTAATGGAGCATTTGTGAACCATGCCTCGTGCAAATGGAAACCACTTTGTATAGAAAAGAATAATTTTGTGTTTCAACATTACAAGTCATGACTATTATGCTAATGCTTTATAGAAAAGAAATATCAATGAATTACGGTTGACTCCGTGCCAGTTACCAGTGTGTGTGTGTCTGGGGTCCCCACTGAGGGGCTTTTGCAGACTTCCACTGCACTCACCGTTGTTCTTCTCGCTGTCAGCGGGCTTCATCTGGATGGGGTGATGCATCTGGGAGGAGAGGGAGAAGGAGGGAGGGAGGGAGAGAGAGAGAGAGAGAGACATAGAATCAGAGTGAAAGAGAAAGGGGAAACAGAGGGTAGGAGGGAGCGAGGGAGCAAGTCAGAGCGAGACAGAGAGCAGTAATGGAGGAAAGGATGTGATCATGAGAACATGACAGGAAAGCGATGGAGAGACAGGAGGAGAGGGGATGGAGAGAACAGTTAGAGGAGAAGTCAAACGTGCTGCTCTAGGGGTCTCAAAGGACCACACGACTGCACCCCGACACCCTGATTATCAATCTGTCAGGGTGGCAGATGATTCAATTTTTCCCTCAGTGTGTGTGTGTGTATGCATGTGGGAGTGCATACATGTGCCAGCCAGTGTGTATGAGAAAATGTGTGTGTGTGTGTGTATATGAGAGAATGTCTGTCTGTCTGTCTGTCTGTGTCTGTCTCTCTCTCTCTCTGTGTATATGAGAGAATGAGAGTGTGTGTGTGTGTGTGTGTGTATGCATGTGGGAGTGCATACATGTGCCAGCCAGTGTGTATGAGAAAATGTGTGTGTGTGTGTGTATATGAGAGAATGTCTGTCTGTCTGTCTGTGTCTGTCTCTCTCTCTCTCTGTGTATATGAGAGAATGAGAGTGTGTGTGTGTGTGTGTGTGTGTGTGTGTGTGTGTGTGTGTGGAAATGTGAATGTGAAATGAAGAAATGAAATGTGCATTACCCCTGGGAGTATCTTCATGTTGTGAAGGGCGTTCTGTGCTTCTAATGCAGCTTTGCGTGTGTAATATGTGATGAAACAACAACCTGCAAGTGGAAAGGTAGAACAGAATTACGATACAGGGTAGATCATGTTTGGAACCACTTTTAGAACCATTTAACTTTTTCCCTTTGACGTGACATCCATGATTATGAGAGGATGAAAACTTACACATAACTAAAGTTACATGCTGAAGTTATTCATAAACAAGTAAATACTGGACAGAGATTGCTTTTGTCAGAAACTGTCCACTTAACTTGAAACCTGCATTTTAATGTTCAAAAACTGATGGGGACAAAACGTACTTCCAAAATCTCATTTTAAATTCCTCAGACCTAACGTGTCTACTACTGATATCCTAATAATCTACCTAATTGTCTAATAATGACCTTTGCTCTGCGGAGGGTTCTGGCTGCGGTCGCGGAGCACGTTGATCTCGTAGACTGCGCCGTACGGCTCGAAAAGCTCCCTCAGCTGGTCCTCTGACCAGGAGCGCGGGATCTGCCCCACAAACATCTTTATGGCGTCGATGTCCGGCTGGTCCGGATGGTCCAGGGTTCCGTTCATCTTCTTTGATCTGGACACAAAACAAAACAAAAACAAAGCCACACCGTCACTGCTTGTGATGAAAATCTTCAAGCAGAGGACCCACATATACATACTTCTATTCCCTTCTACACGTTGGTGTATTTGCTTGTCAAAACAAGAGCATGAACACAAACATGCGGAGGCCTGTGAGAAAAGTAAACAGTAAAATAGTGTAGGGTAGAGATTAGAGTAAACAAATCAACGTGATGCTTGTGTGCAGACAGAGGAGCTTAAGAGCACATTTTCAGGAGGCAATGTAGACATTAATTCAAGGGACGATGGATGGAAGCATTACAGGCAGCCTATGGAAGTACTCTGCTCTTCCCAGGAAACATAATAGCCCTCAGCTCATCCTCCAGGCACTATACTGTACATCATGACGACATAGTCATTAGTCTGTAAACAAATAAACTTGAGGCCGCATATCTCCCTGCTGAGGCTTCCTGAAGCCTGTCGTTATGAAGATCCCTTTGAAAACCACAGACAGACTTCCAGGCACCCCAAAGCTCCAGCTTTACAAAAACGCAAACCAACTGACAGATGAAGCGTCCCAAGTGGCCTACTCAGTAACCCAGCAACACATCCCGTCCAGCAGAAAGGGTTTCCCTGTGGCGGCCGCAGGGGCCTCCGCCTGGTTCAGTTCGTCGCTGAGGGACCCAGCCAGCATGACACGAGCAAAGACATCTCTGGAGCTCCATCAGATAGAGGCAGGGGATCTCGAATCTAAGAGGGCTGACTGAGTGCTTCTGTCTGTAAACTACTGCCTGTGGTCAAACTCCCTCCCCAATCCAGGAGCTCAATGAGTTAGAGAGTAAGATGTGTGAGTGCTAAATCAGGCAAGAGATGAAATGAGAGCGATGGGGATGGGGATGGGGGGACACAGACATTTTTAAGATATGATGATGATGATGATGATGATGTGGAAAAGGCAAAACCAGAGGAAAAAATCCAAAACAAAATGATCACAAAGGGACACTCAACAAACTCACACCCCCCACCTTCCACATCCTAAGCCTGGGCCCATTCGGGCGTTGTGTGAAACCCCCAGTGAACACGCAGGGTCATCCAGAGGGTCAGCAGCCTCAGGCAGCCTGAGCCTAATCACTTGGCTTGATCAAGAAGCTCGGCAGTGACACACACACACACACACACAAAGAGCTCCAGGAGTGTGAGACATGGCTCTGACCTCACAGGTCTACTCCACTGACTCACAGCTACGGAAAGAATCAGGCACAGTTTGTGCAGAGCTCTCACAAGCTCCTTTCACTGGAGGATCTCAATACAGAAAGGGGAGCACAGAGAAAAACAACAGGCAGAGGTCTTCAGCATTGAAATAAGTCGGTAAATACGGAGAAAAAGTGTGTGAAATCCCCCCCCCCCCCATCTTATTCTAAATTTCTAATCAGCAGAAACTGCAAAACTATAAGGAGCCCTTATATCCACGCAGCGGGTTCATGCCACACCACACGGTCATGGAAAATGCTTGCAGCGCTTCATTCTAGTCCTCTTGCGACAGACAATGGCACCGTCATTTGATACTTTGAATGAAACTGAAACCAAATGATTTGGCCATTAAATCCCAAAGTATCAATAGTCACTTGTAAAACCTCGAGGGGTGCTCCGAACTTGAACTGAACAAAAGGACCTGCTGTATTACTTTCAGTTCCCTCAGAGCCAAAAGAGCCAGAACACAAAGAGGAACCAGCTCATGATAATGTCTCCACTGAGTTAGAGCTGCTGCCCTCTTGGTTAGAGAATATATAAGAATATACAATATCTACAAAAATAGAGTGAAGTCAATAGAAAGATGAAATGAGCAGGAATATAAGAATGAAATGTTTGTTAAAGGTAGGCTACATGAAGAAGATTGCAACACTGAAGTGTGGCAATGCATTGTGGGAATATAGCCATTAGCCAACGCGATCAGTTTCTCTCACTGTCATATCACCTCCTCACAACACAGAGAGAACACAACAACCTCTAACATTTTTATTCAACTCACACACTCCATCAGCAAAGAGAGACATCGATCTTCTCAAGACTGAAACTGAAACTAGTGGAGTGGTCAGTGTGTGGCCACACTCAGACGATTCTGCCAGAGTGCAGAAAAGCTGCCAACATGGTGCACTAGCAGTTTGTGGTAGAGAGGCATGTCGGTGGCATGTAATTCTCAACTAGCTGAAGCACATGACCACAGTGGCACGAGGTTCAGACCTGGCTGTAAACACCAGCAGCGTCCATTACTGAGGTCAGAGGAAACCCCCGTCAATAATGTGTAGTTCAACAATAGGAGAAATAAAATAAAAGCCATGATGCACAATATTGAAGGGTGACAGTCATTAACAGTGTTTCTATCGGCAGAGAGAATGCCATGACAGTGAACCTGCAACATGGCTGGCTAAGAAACTACAAGTTTGACAAGTCTCAGCCATCAATAAGAACACAAAACAAAACAGGGGTCACCACAGGTGTCTCTTTGCAGAGAATCAAACAAGCGTTTTCAGCTTAACAATGGCCGACTGAATTGCTTTGGTCTAGTGCAGTCTGCCATCAAGGCGGTTGACATGGAATGTTCGTTTGCCTTGAAATGACACCCGTTTGGACTCACCCGAAGTACTTTAGGGTATACATACTTCTCCACTTAAACAACAACGGCCTGTGTAACATCCCAATCTCCCACCTGTGGGGTGTACTACAAATCTCGATTAGTGGGTTAGCGAGGTATGTTGCGCTCAAAGCCAGGCTATGCTGTGACACGAAAGTGGATCTGTTTTAGTGTCGCTATATCACCATGGTATCTTATGCTGTCAACCAAACCTGGTCGGGAGGAGGTTATGTGCTAAGGTATAGCTCAAATCGTGTAATCTACCGCACACTGACCAATCAATTGTCTTAAAAACGAAGTTCTCTCATGTGTAGGATTCTGTCATATATCTGACAGGTGGAGCTCCGCCTCTACTAACATTTTGGATCTCGAATGCGCTTTAATAGTGCTGTGCGTGCAAATATCCCACTATGGACGTGCATACCATACAACAACTGATGACAATTGATTTATTTGATGTTATAGGTTAGACACAAAAAATGACCGCAGTGTAGATTAAGCTATCGCTCATGAATGCGGAAGTACAGTATATGTTTTTAAATAGAGGCGGTCTTATGCGTCTCCACGTTACACGATTGGCCTTAGTCATCCTAACACCGAGAACGCGCACAGATCTGAGCTGAAAGCCTAGTTTGACAAATATATCACATAACTGCAATCGTAGTATCACTTAACGTATACCCCTGAGTCAAGGCTTTGTCAAGCCTCGATATGTCTACATAGCCTAGATATGTCTAACGTGCTTCGTAGTATACCCCACAGGCACTACAAGTGAGGCTTGGAAAACTAGGAACCAGACAAGCAGCCTGAACCCAGTGGTCAACTTTAGCTCAACAATCTCTGCTGAGAGAAGTCTGTGGATTCAAACTAAGCAGACAAAAAAAAACCCTTCAGTTCAACTGTATTGTCTATCCAATGCTAACAAAAAGCTTCTCAGGTGGAGGTCATGGTGCTTACCACTGAGAGCAATTTTTTACCAGGCCAATTTTCTGAAAGTGTACAGGATGCATCTCTGCTTGTTTAGCAAGACAAGTGAGTGAGAGCTCTCTGCCCTCCACTGTGTTTTGTGCCCTCTCTTGTATGGACACGCTCAAGTCTCAAATAAAACAATTTTGCAGCATCCTTGGGAACAACAATGGCCACCAGCTCCAAAAAAATGTCAACTAATCAATTAAGTGACAAATCATTGCAGTCAGTGCAGGCTCCAAGGGTAAGTCTTCCATTTTAACAAACCCTCCATCTGCCATGATAGACAAGTAAACCCCACACACAAAGCTTAGCTGTCTAATTTGTGATAGTTTAGGACTGTGTCTTTAAATTTCTGTATAGCCCCTTTAAAATCCCTGAAATGATCTCTGCCTTAAAGAGAAACTATGCAGCATTGGCAATTTTTTCGCTGTTTTTGCTTATTTTTCGCTGTCTCTGTCATGACGAATGTCTGAGAAACTTCATCGGTACCTTGTTCTAGCCGGTGCCTGGCGTGTATGTGTATTTAAATGCAGTAAAGCAATTCGTTACACTCGTTATAGCCCTGCCGTTGTGACGGTGGGGTTTCCGCTCACAGGCGCTAGGGGGAAGCGAGACCGCCACCATTCAACCCAAAAAGTGTCACATAACCATTCCAGTGACTCCCAAGCTGTCTAGTTAAGGTAAATTAAGCTAAAAAACCTGCATATTAAGCCAAAAAACCTGCATAGTTCGCCTTTACATCTACATGTGCCTTCATAAGTACTACTCTGCTGTCATCTTGCCTATCAGCGGCGTGAACCCGAGCTGACCTCCCCTGACCCGCGACGTCCGGCCATTTCCCATGATCGCACCCTCCAGCGAGGGTTAATCTCTCAGGAAACGCACACGTCTGAAAACATCAGCGCTCGCCCATCAACTTCTCTCCTGCTCTCTGGTCCACAAGGGGTCCACATAAGAAAGCCAAGCTGCATCAGTGTCATCCTTAACACACTCAAACAAAGCCCGTCTATTTCAAGCTGCATCAGTGTCATCCTTAACACACTCAAACAAAGCCCGTCTATTTCAAGCTGCATCAGGGTCATCCTTAACACACTCAAACAAAGCCCGTCTATTTCAAGCTGCATCAGGGTCATCCTTAACACACTCAAACAAAGCCCGTCTATTTCAAGCTGCATCAGTGTCATCCTTAACACACTCAAACAAAGCCCGTCTATTTCAAGCTGCATCAGTGTCATCCTTAACACACTCAAACAAAGCCCGTCTATTTCAAGCTGCATCAGTGTCATCCTTAACACACTCAAACAAAGCCCGTCTATTTCAAGAGCAATAGGGCACATTTAAAACAAAACTATAGCTGCATTACATCCTCTGACTTAGTCGTCGGGCAGAGAAATAATTATCGGAAAATTGTACAAGTTAGACAGTCATTTGTCCAAGTCATCTGAGCTTGGATTGTTAAGGCTACTGCAAGATATTCAATACAAGTACATCATGCTATCCAAAATATGATCCCCATAATTTATTTTCTACAGTACATCACAAAAAGTTACAGAGCTCTATATACAAATGTCACTCACAATTCTGTATGGCCTGTGAGGTGTCCAAAAACAGAGTCTGATTTTTTTATCTTTACTGACACATATTAGTTCTGAAGGAAAAGCACAGAAATAAATGGGAGAAAATAAAGCAACAAAAGGTACTCACACTGGACTTGAGTTCAACGTACAATGATCCACCATCATCTCAGGCAGAAAGTCGAGCTTAAAAGAGGACATTTTCAGGAGCGTCCTTTCTTCACCACACACCACAGGGAAAAAAGGTCTGTTCAGACTCCACTACGATAGTCGCACTTGTCCAGGAAAACACACGCGCGCACACACACACACACGGTTTGTGTAGTAATCACACTTTGCTCCGTAACAGCACTCTGCCACAGCAGTCAGCTCGGTCGCTTGCAGGCCACTGTCACCTTCCCTGTTGGGGTCACCACCTGTGGGGCGCTACGCAGGAGAGGCTGGGCTTGCTGGCCGGGTGGACGCCTCATCGAGGCCAGGTCAGGAGAAAAGATAAACACCCCCGGGGAAAAAACAACAAGCCAAAACAAACAAAGATGCACCTGGAAAAAAAGCTTTCGTGCTGTGGGAGAGAATTAAAAAAAAACACCTAGAGGAGTTTTTATTTTTTAAAAAGACGAGAGTTTAGAGGGAGAGGAGAGAGACGATGCCGTAAAAAAGCTGGCACTGTGGTGGAACACAACACACGTACACACACATTAAAAAAAGGCCCTTCACAGTGACGGCAAAGCGGCATACACCCTGGGTGTGGATTAGGCTGGGAGCGAGTCAGGCCACTAAATGCAGTGGCCCCAGGGCACACAAAGGAAAGTGCTGATGGCCAGGGGCTTTTTTTTGTGTGCGTTTCTCCTAGCCCAGCAGAACGGGCTGCCGCGTCAGATAAACGCCGTGTCAGATCCATGCTGATAAGAGTCGCTGACGGGACGCGGTGAATGGACCAGGGGCGCAGGCAGCTAATCCCTGCCTCCATACACACCCAACTGCCCCCCCTCTCTCCAGTCCCCTCAACAACCCTCTCAATAAAGCACCCACAACACCCCCGCCTCCTGACAAAATCAAGTTCCGGCGCAGAGCCCGGTTTACACTGTTGTCATGGGGAGAGCGAAGGGGTGGGGGTGGGGGGTGGGGGGTGCAGTCAGTAGGGTAGGATGGGGTGGGAGTGGCCAGCGGAAGTCATGTGCCCCATGTGTGTTTTTTTTGCCAGAGAGAAAATAAAAGCACCACAAGATAAACACAAACAGCTTTGGGGCCGACCTTTGCAACAAACCCGTCCCCCTGGAGTTACATCAGCATGTCACGGCTCACAACTAGCATGTGTCTGTGTCAACTGGCATCACAACTAGTACAGATCAAAATAGCATCAATATTCACATGTCTGGCATTTACAAAGTCACTCTCATACATGCCAAAGCTCTTCTGGGCAGAAAGGAACACAGATGCAAGCCTGTAGTAGACGGCAGTCTGTAAACTGCAAAATGTGTAAGTTAACTGATGGCAGGTTTGAGCCATGTTCTTTTCAAAGCAGTACTCTACAACACCCCCTCATCTTCATGGTGTCCAGCATCATGTGTGTAAATGATTGACATCAAACTTCATATGTAAATTGCTAAAACAATGTCTATAATATTTAAATGTTAAAGCACTGTCTATAATATTTATTTAAGATTTACAGCTTTGGACAATGTCCACCAATCTGCAAAAAGTAACAATTACTGTATGAAACTATGGTTACGGTGGTATGATGAGAACACCACAGAAGATTCTTCACATGACTACACACAAAGCTAGTTTCCATTTAATCATAACTTTAATCACTCAAAAAATTATCATCTTCATCCATGTTTGTGACAGAGGCTAGTTTTGACTCTCCTTCTAACCTAAGCTGAGGTTTCACAAAACACAAATGTACAAAAAAAAAAAAAAAATGTGCTCAAAAAACTTCTCAAAAGTTACACATGGCATTTCAGCGGATACTGAATTGGATTTGAATACTTTGGAAAAAGTAATGCCACCTCACTTTAACAGAAGACCCCAACACGTGCCGTCAAAGCTGTTACATGACTAAGCAAACCCCCCCCCCCCTTCCCCAACGATCAGGTACTGAATTTCAAGATTTATCACACACATAATGCAAGACTTTTCCACAGGCGTCTCTAAGGAGGGCTTTCCTACATGCTGGGACACGACATAGTCCTTCTGATCTCCCTGACAGTGTAACAGCAGCAGGAAGTCAGGACAGAAAAAGGACAATCAATGTGAACAACTGCTATCATTCAATCACGTATTAACATACAACTTGGGGATGCCAATATTCACAGCTGCTTCATTTCATACAAATATCACTAGAAAAAATGCTCATATTAACATGGCAGTATTAATGCCATGACAAAATAATGAAAACAATAAGAAATTTGTTGGGAGGCAGGAAATTTTATTGAGGCGGCCACCTCACAAATCTCTATGCAGGAAAAACCCGGCACAAAAAGGTGCATGTGATACTTCGTAAGATTTCACTACGGTATTAAAATACAGTTACACAAAGTTAACACCTCATACTGTCATACATCTTAGTTGTGTTCAATCAAAAACAAAACAAAAACAAATTGCACTCAGCAGAAAATGCGCACTGTGCAATTTGTTTTTGTTTTGTTTTTAACTGAACACAACTACGGTATTAAGATGTATGACAGTATGAGGTGTTAACTTTGTAACTGTATTTTACTTCATAAGATTTCACTACATCACATCATATCGTATATCACCATTTCTGCACAACATATCGAGATCAGCGCTTTCTAGCCATGTCGTCCAGCCCTGACATGACTATGTTTAGATACACTTTGGCATTATGGTGATGCACTGATATGTGCTTCATTACGACGAGCACATCCATTATAGGACCATTTCAAACATTCAGGAACAAAAAACAGCCAGGAGGAGGCAGACCGTGAGCTGGTACAAAACACAGAAAGAGGCATATATTTCAAAGGGAGTACACTTATAATTCTTAAAAAAAAAAATAATAATAATAGCCTGTGTGTGTCTGTGTCTGTGAAATTAGATGACATTGTATCATGCTAAGCAGGCTAAGTGATGATTATGAGCTAGTTCTATCTAATCTGGGAAATGGTCTAAGCAGAGTTCTGTCAAACATCCATTACATTTGACTAGGCTTATAGACACCATCATTATTTATATGTCTCATATTAAATCTGACTAATACCAGATTTCTACAGGAGTTATTTAATAATCAGTCCCAGTCTTAATATAAGAAGGTAATCAATGTTGGTGAAGACTGATAACCAATGTTGGTAAAGAACCTCAGTAATTGAAATGGGCAAGCGGAAGCTTTAGTTAAGTCCGCTGGTATCGTCTGACCCACACAAAACGCAACAGGTTCCTCGCAGGCACGCATACGAGTGTGTAACTCTCTTAGAATAGACTGACTGTGTGTGTGTGTGTGTTGGCACAGACGAGTGTATTCACTGACAGAGGGCCAAAGAGAGGAAGATGATGAGATTGCGAGTTCGCCTTGGCAGAGACGGTGTAACTCCCATGAGAGGGGTGGAGTCGAGCGGGAGAATAGAAGAGCTAGGGGGGTGGGGGGGGTGCGTTCTTACCCGCCCGAGGCGGCAGCCTCCAGGGCAGAGAGGGGCAGCTCGCACTCATGCTGCCCATGCTGCTCCGCGGACAGGTACAGGGTTTCAGCCTCCACGCTATCCATCCAGTGCCTTTGACAATCACTACAGGGAAAACACACACAGAACAGGTACAGGACGCACACATCAGACGATGGACAAAACACACAACACAACAATCACATAACATAACATAACACAAAACACACACACACACACACGGGAGACGGAGTGAGAGATGGAGAGAGGGAGGATGAAGGGAAGATGAAGCACAAGAGAAAAGAGGAGATGATGGGGCGATGGCACGGGGTATAAACTCATGCAGGCAACAGCACAGAAGGGCAGAAGACCGACCGTGACTAAGAGCTGATTAATGACAAAGGAACAAGAACAATTGAGATACAGGCTTGACTAATGCCCCTGGGGAGGGACAGAAAGAAAGAAAGAAAGAAAGAAACACACACACACACACACACACACACACACACACACACAGTTCAAACAGATGGGCAACGACACACTGGCTCAGTTTTCAGGGGGATTAGGATGCAGCCTGAAACCTCCACATTGAGAGTCCTGCGCAGTCCAACAGATTTACAGCCATCAAAAACACTGACCGATAGGGAGTGGCTGCACCGTGTCTATTGATCCCTGCCACTATCATTTTTAACCAACGTGCCCGGACGCCCCCTAGCCCAAATTAAATGTCCAGTCCACAATGACAGCAGTGAAATATGAGGTGTGCAGACAAGGGATCTTCAGATAAACCGCATCCTATTTAGAATGCTCACTGTGCATTCTCAGCTACCCGCAAGTGCTTCTTTCTTCTACATTCATACAGTTTGACCATCTGTGGTCATGTATGTGTTCTTGATGGAACCTTAATAAAGGCTGAAACATCGGTCTTTAATAAATATAAAAAGAGCTCTGTCTTGAAGTTGATTACCTCCTGGCCAGCACCTCAACTTGGTTGTGCAGTCCTCCTCCCTGCTTTTTCAAGACACAAACCTCTCCCCATCAAAACTGCAGGGACTTATTTACATAACATACAACAGCATGTTCATGTTGCAATGTGTTTTACAGTCAACACAAACACTTCTGGCAAGTCTCACATGGTATAGCAAACAGTGTACAATGCAGAGCAAAGTTCACTTCTTCAACCTTCTACTGCAGCACACGCAATGGGCATCCCATCCCACGCATAAACACCCACCAATTCCCACCACACACACACACTTCACTTCACTTCACTTCACTTCCCAGATGACAAAAGAATCTGAGGCCTCTTTCTGAGTCACGGCCTCCACTGTCCAACCCCATCGTGTTTGGTGTCCTATTGGTGTCCTGTTTGACATCAAAACCATGGGCTCACCTCTCTAGTTTTCTCTACATGCTCAAACACCATGCCAAGTGCTGACCACCTCAGTGAAGCAATAAGTTAAGCAAGTTACTAAACGTCACAAACGGAACAAGACCTATCCCAGCCTACTAGGTAATAGACTTAGCCTTGCCTACTAGGTAATAGACCTATCCTAGCTGACTAGGTACAGCTGTGAGTGCAAATGGGCATGCTGTATAGATCTGCAGAAACACTAGGATTCAGGGATAACGTTGCCATCACAGGGAACTGCATTATGTTCCCTCTCTACCGACCCACAAATCATAGGGAAGAAAAATTACATACAGAGCCTACAGAACAATTCCAGTTATAAAAAAGAGAGGCATGAATAGATGTCTTCCATGGACAGCCATAAAGCTCTACCTGAGGAAAAGGTATATGAAGCTGAAATATCTCTGCAATTAATGTGCGCATCACAAAACACTATTAGACCTGAATGAAATGTGATGTGCCGTTCTGTATTGCAGCAGCAGCAGCCCTGAGAATTTCACTGCAGTAGTAAAGCGGATGGGGGGAAAGATCTGGTCCAAAGTAGCCCAGTTAACAGTGCACCAGGGAGTGCAAACAAGCACAAACAATTGTGCTGAGGCAAAAACACAACACTGCCTTTCTGAGTGGGGCGGACACACACACACACACACACACACACACACACACACACACACACACACACACACACACACACACACACACACACACACACACACACACACCAAGCAGGTCAGGCAGTTTGCAGTATTAAAGTTGAATGAGGCACAGCTTTTCCAGGCCTTCCTACTAGGGTTACAGTGCTCTACTGGTCTGGGAACGAGGAGGGAGCTGGTATGTCGAAAGCCAAGCGGTCAGGTGACTCAACTCAACAATGTAAATACTGTACACATCTTCTGCACACACACACACTAGGGATGCACCGATCCGACGTTCTCAGTCTCCATACCAATACCGATACCTAGGCTTTGTCTATCGGTCTCCATACCAATACCGATGCCAAGGCTTTGTCTATCGGTCTCCATACCAATACCAATGCCTAGGCTTTGTCTATCGGTTGATACCAATACTGATGCCTAGGCTTTGTCTATCGGTTGATACCAATACCGATGCCTAGGCTTGGTCTATCGGTTGATACCCGTTATCGATCCCACACCAATACCGATGCCTAGGCTTTGTCTATCGGTTGATACCAATACCGATGCCTAGGCTTTGTCTATCGGTCTCCATACCAATACCGATGCCTAGGCTTTGTCTATCGGTTGATACCCGTTATCGATCGCACACCATTGTTGAATTAATAAGCTGCATACCTCAGGCAAAGTTTATACAGATAAGAAATTAAAATGACATTGTATTTGGTTAGAGTGTTTTGCGTTGAATCTCACGCATAAACGTGTAAATTGGCGCATTATGGCTCAGTCCTTGAAATTGAAGTAAACGGATCGACCCATGGATCTGCCCAATTTTTGGGGCCTAGCCTATATCCGATCTTAATATCAGATTGGCACCCCTAATACACACATACAAGAGCACACACACACACACACACACACACACACACACACACTTTTTGGCCATGTTTCAGTAGTGCTCACACATAACAGTCAGGGTGTGAGTTTACAAGAGCAGTTCAACAGCTGAGCCCACTGAGTATGCAGCCTTACTCCTGTCCCGATTTACAGCATCAGTTTCAAACTGATCACACGACCCTTCAGCCCGTCTTCATGGCCCACAAACACACACACACACACACACGTACACACACACAGACGAGAAAAGAAAAACGCCCTATTTATAGCTCAACCCAGAGGGAGAAAAGGGTTGGGATGGTTTGCGAGAACTCTCCACCTTTCAGAATGCCAAAGGTCAGTCTCCTCCGACCTATTGCCTCCTCGTCACCTAGAAACTGCAGCACAAACACCCTTAATGACAGAGATCCATAGGTCCTTCCCACAACATGACAAACCAGAGGCTTTAACCACAGCACAGCAGGGCTAAGGCATCTGTACACAGACATACCAGAACTGATACCAGAACCTCTCCACCCTCTCCATGTCCATGTTTTTTGAGTAATTGACTGCCCACTACTGCTTACTACTGTTTTACTATTGTACACAGCCTAATGTTTTCACTACTGTTTTACTGCTACACTGTTTTTCATGCTATATTAGCACACATGATCAATGGCTGCGGTCAGGCTTCTGATACAATACTGAATGAATAAATGGCTATAACCCTATTACCTCAACCTGTTCTTGCACTGAAATAGTTTTTTATTTTACCTTGTGTACATTACACTTTACTCTCCTATTTGTCTATATTATTTATGCTGGTCTCTAGGCCTTACTCTTGCACTGTTGGACTAATGTTGGACTACTTTTTGTACCTTCACTCTCTTGAGCACCTTGCCAGGCACACATAACTAAGGACTATGGTTGGACTACTGTTTGCACCTTCACCATGACACTCACTCCCTTTAGCCCCTCACCAGTCCCGGCCCTGTCACTACAAGCGTCTTATGCTTGATCACCCTCAAGCACATTGGACTTTCTTAATTTAACTTATATAGTGTATTTAGTATTTAGTTTTGTTAGTTTTCTTATCCGTCTTATCTTCTACTGTCTTTATTGTACAGTGGAGTTTAGTTTAAATGTTTACCATTTCTGCTGTAAGTGCATGTTGTGTGTTATGTCTGTATGCTACTGAGACCCTTGAATTTCCCCTTGAGGATCAATAAAGTATCTATCTATCTATCTATACTGTTCACACTGATGTCTAAATGGAAAATATATATTCAACAACCTGTGCAGACTCAATTGTGCTTGAGCAAACAATGCAGGCTGCAAATTAAATCAAGTGCTGGAGAAAGAGGTGGGGTGTGTGAAGGAAGGGTTCCCAATCACAAGTGTTGGAGCTTTGCTCTCTTGTCTAGAAGGAGTTCAGCGTGACTGACAGGGTTCCCAATCACAAGTGTTGGAGCTTTGCTCTCTTGTCTAGAAGGAGTTCAGCGTGACTGACAGGGTTCCCAATCACAAGTGTTGGAGCTTTGCTCTCTTGTCTAGAAGGAGTTCAGCGTGACTGACAGGGATCCCAATCACAAGTGTTGGGAGCTTTGCTCTCTTGTCTAGAAGGAGTTCAGCGTGACTGACAGGCAAACGAGGACCTAAAGGACACGGAAGCTAATGAGTCATGCAGAGGCGTGTGTGTGTGTGTGTGTGTGCGCGCGTGTCTGTGTGTGTGGTGGCAGAACTGAACATCCAGAGGAGGCTAAAGAGCTCACCCCCTGCACATCTGTGCGGCTATCGCTCCAGACAAACAAACGCCACCCCACCCCTCTCCACACTGGCTCAGATTAGCCAAGACCGCCAGCAAGCCTGCCCAGGAGCTGAACGTCACACAAGCACAAGCTGGGCCCAGATTTCTCGCCCTGCCATTTCTGCCCTCCGTCAATATCATCCTCACTCGAGGACTGATTTGGGTTCCGGTTTCTACGCAGCAGGACCGTGGTATAAAAATAAGCATTTCAGGTGGGCAGGCAGCTTTCGGCGCGGAGTCTCTCTGCTGAGGCATCTCTGACAGTCAGGAGCTTGGGGAGCTATCAGCAGCTGTGTGAGAGACGAAACCAAATGCCTGAGCACAGAGCGCATCAAACAACAATGCAAAAACGTTCAGCGTTTTAAAAAAAAATGAAACGCTTGTAAGCGCCATTGTGGGGTTTCTTTGTGCTCTCGGAGCAATAATTAGATCTCATTTCCCGGCCAGAGCAGGGAGGCGGGTGCCAGGAGAGGGGAACAGCGGGCCATGGAGCATAATTATGAAGGGATCTCTAATCACCCTACGCCTGTGGTCTCCTGATCTGTTCAGGCCAAGAGCAAACAGTTCGGACTCCAGCATAGCAAGTTTAGTGATCTCATTCAATGCCAATAGAGGCTCTGGTCTCCCCCAAAGACCTTGGTTTTAATGCCGTCACTTTGTAGTCATTCAAATGAACAAATACAATCAAACATGCAAATCCAGATCAAAAATAATTTCTGGAATGGACTTTAATGGGCCAGTCATGAGCTGTGCATATCGCAGCCCATTTCGCAGACCATGAACTGTGCATATCGCAGACCACGAACTGTGTATATCGCAGACCATGTTAAAATCTTCTGCCTAGGGTTGACTGAATTCCATTACTGTTGGATGTCTGGGACAGCACAACTGAGATGCACCCCTACTCACACCAAGTTCTAATTTAATTTAGTGCAACATGCTGTAATATTAGCTAACTAGAGTTAACAACAATTATATTGGATCCCAGTGTTAGATTCACAAACTTCTTATATGATGCATCTAGACTAGAAAATTAAACTGGCAAATACAGACTTGCTAATGAGTTGAAAGTTCACAAGAGCACAATGGGTCACTGAGGAAACTGTCAGAAACTGTGCAAGCACCATGAGGGCTTAGATCTTTCCCTATTAAAATTAATTGATCAAATTAAGGAGAGTAAGGTCAGCCAGATAACTAGCTATCATTTCATGCAAATGGAACTCTGACATTTAGTAGTTAGCTTAGCTAGCAAAACTACTAGGCAACGGCATTTGCTGAACAACCTGAAGCAACCAGTAAATTCTTAAAATCAGATCACCATTAAAAACCACTCGGAACCACTTCTGGCTTATGTTAAATAGCCTCACAAAGACATTTAACAATCCTGAGAGAAATTCTGGGACAGCAACAGGACAAGGGCTTACTCTGATATCAAAGTCATAAATGAGAGGAGGGAAGTTCCCACTCATTTCTCAAACACAGTAATCTTGTGCTTTGTCTTCACACTGAAGCTGTGGAATACATTTGTTACTAGGTCACCAGGGAGTAGATTAACAGTTCAACTTTACCGTTTTACTCCAAATCCCACATGTCACCATTACGGTTAAATAGTGATAAACAGCTCAGAGGTAATGAGGTAGAAGAGCCAAAAGTCAGTCTGAAGGAGCAGGTTTGACAAACCTGTGTTAGATACAAGGACAGGCGCTGGGCCAATGATGAGATACACGGATATTGATAAAGGCAATGCTGGCATTTCACTTATGAAGTAAATACCAACTGCCTATCAACTCTCCATGGCAATGGCTAGGCTTACAATCCCTGTGACCAAAGAGTCAGCCTTCTAATATCTCTCTGACTAGGCCTACGCTCTGCGCTGATCTCTCCATGACAGTGTTCCAGTATGTCCGAAACAATGGCCCTGTTCACCCCATGCCACCGGACCATGCATTCTGCAGCCACAGGTCAGACGGGGGATATGGAAGATTACTGACACATCTTTTACCAGTGCACCTCCAAGGAGGAACTAGTGACCGAGTCTTGTCTGGCTTAGGCAAGCCTGCCACAACACAAACTCCTCTAACCTGAGGTGTGACCTAAGCTGGAGGTGCAGGCATGCTTGTGATGGATCCTGACTTTATGGAACAGAAGCAAAGAAAAGTGCAAAAACAAAGTGGCACATGCAGGAGTGAAGGTGGACAGTGGAGTTACGGCTGAAGGGGCTACAATAAGGAGAGGGGAAAATATGCAGTCATTCTCAAGCTTACCATCCAGGTCAAACCATCTGCTTCTGAAACTATTAGCACATGTCTAGAATACCTGATGACATCTAGATTAAAAACAACGGGAATATGATCTCTTTTAACACGTTTCTTTGCTGTGAGTGGGGAAGGATGGCATGTCTTTTTTAGACAACTGCAGAGTCCTTAAGATGGGTGATTAGACAAGATACAGACCAATAGTGAGAGATTCACAGTCTTACATCCTGTACTCTATATCCTTTTCAGTGAGCTCTACAGCTGACATTTCATCAACAAATCACTCAACCCTTTTTCTCTAAATGCCAGAGCAGATAATACACTGTCCCAACAAATCTCACTGAACATAAATATATGTAAGTAATTTACATAGCAGAAAATAGGCCTGTATTGGAATGTCACCAAGTAAAGAAATGCTACTCTTTTCTTGTAGAGAGGCTCAACAGAAGTTCAGAGGTCACAGACTCAAAGATGACATCATAAGGCCTCCAGGTCCTCAGTGAAGAGGAGATAACGGAAGTGTTGCCATGCAGGAATAAAGTCCCCCGCACAGAATGATACAATTATGGAAGCATCAGGCCGTCACATGATGGGGGGCGTGGGTGTAATACCACTGTAGTCATGGAAACAACTTGTCATTTAATTCAAGAGTGTCTCTCGAGTAGAGGCATTCAATGAAGGCACTGTTGTTTCAGGGAATGCTCCTAAAAGGAGCTCTCCTAAAATATATATCCCAAATATACCGATCCAGGTAACCAGTGTAAACAACGGCACGATGAAATCAGCAGAACATTTCCTGAGAATATGATGTTAAGAATAAGATGTTAATCTTAAATACAACTGGGGGGGGGGGGGGGGGGGGGCAGACTACAATTAACACAGCTAGTGGATCTGATTATTGATTGTTTTGTGATAAAGGGAAGGAAATAAAAGTATCATCTTACCACTTATTTACATACTCTATACAACCCCCATGTGTTGCTCTCCATGCAAGTCAGAGAGTGGGTCTGACTTTTCTGGGGTTTTCAGGCGTACTTCTTGGATCAGGTCCTTTTACCAGCTCTTTTACAACCACACTACATGAGCCATCACACAGTAAGATTGATGTATGGATCAGGGAGCATTCTTGTCGAGGTCTTTGCCAAAGCTACCGATGTCATAGTCACATAATATGTCTGACAGGTGCTGGGCTATGAGATAGCCTAAATGACATGCATGATGTGAGGACTTAGACGGGAGTCGAATTCATGCTGCTGTAGTCGATTGAGCTCAACAAACTTAAACTTACCCTGTGCTTCTCTTGTTGCCTCTGGAATAGGACCTTCTCTCAGCTCTGTGGAAGGAGAGAAGAGAGAAAATTCACTTGAGGGTCCTCAAAGAGAAGAAAAATGATATGTTCTATGCGTAGTAAGGTCACACATAAAACAATAAACCAACTTGCCCACTCCACTGTTCTTTTTTTTCCTTAGTTGAATGAGTCATGTCTCCTAAGTGCACTTTATGCAATTTGGCGTAAAATCACCAATGAAGATATCTAGCTGGGTCTAGCATTAGTGGGTAACATGACATTGCAATCCTTTTCTTAACCAATGCTGGGAGGCAATTTGCTCCCACATAAAATCTCAACATGCCTAAGAACTACTGGAACTGGTTGCTTAGCCCTTGTCAGTGAATGTATATTGTTAAATTGCCAAGTTGACCATGTACGCATTTTGCACACTTCTAATGTGAACACTTAAGCAACAATGAGCTAAACACAAAGGATCAATTAGTCGTGGAAAGCTTTGGTTAGTTTCCACTGTTGGCGTTGGAAAGAGTCTTTCAGAGCCAGTCTTGTGAGAAAAAAATAGCTTTACATTCACTTCAGACGTCTCTCTCTCTGTCTACTGTTTGTCATATTCCACAAGGGACCACTGTAGACCAAATAATCCAAGCAGACGTCTGTGAAAATGTTATTCTGACAGACGGCTTGTTTGAAATTTCTCTTAACTTGCTATCTCTCTGACGTCTGCTTGGATTATTTGGTCTACAGTGGTCCCTACCCTACCCTAACAGTTCATTTCCACACAGCAACTGTGACCACAGAGGCTAGTTTCACTACCATCAGCACACAAGATGTCCTCGGGAATGCATTCCTCTGGTCTTACAGGAGCATGGGGACACTTACTTAGCTCTTAAGAAAAGCTCACGCCTACAGGGAGCTTTCTGTATGGTAAGAATAACCTGGCTTACTCATCACATGATGGTTGCAAAAGTCAGTGAAGACTAATGGGAGAGGAAAACTTCCATTTTCAGGGAGCAGCTGGACATTATGAAATAAGAATCCCCCAGTTGTTGCACAGTTGACTGCACTGGGACTTCCAAGCATATGAGCATGCCTCTGTAAGACCTCTTTGGTTCTGAATCTCAGACTTCAGCCTTACATTCCATACATTTAAGTAATAAGCATTTCTGCAACACGCCTGACACATTCTCTTAAGTGACTGGGGAAAAAAATAAGCTTATGGCTGTCAAAGAGCCTGTTGAAAGGATTCATGCATGCATACATAGAATTCTGTAACAATACGTCTGAAATGACATCAATATTTACTGACAATTTAGAGATAATTCTGTAACAGTGACGAAATGTCTCTGAGCTTGCTATTGCATCTAGATAGAGAGTGATCATATCTCACATGGTTCCAAGGAAAGAACATAATGCTACAGGCTCTTGTCTAAAGGGTTGGCAAGAACATTGTTAGACCGTGTGCAAATGCACGTTCAGGGCAATCGCAACTATGCCTAGGAAAGATGCGTTGTAGTGCCAAAAAAATGCATGGAGAGGGAGAGTTAAATACATGGACAGAGAGAGGTGTGACTGGGCAACACAGACCAACATCTTATGTGATTTGAAGCAGGCCTGAACTGACAGTGGCGTGAGTAGTGCTGGTGACAAGGCCCCTCTCCATCTTAGTGTTTCTGAAGACGCCGACATGCTACTACCAGCTAGCTGGCAAGAGCCACACCAAAGTACGCACTTTTATTATCCGCAAACAATCGAAGTGGTTACTGTAAAATAATATATATATATATATATTATCTAAACACTTGATTCTGTCCGCATTTTAACACACCCTATGTAATTATCACCGATTCATATGATCAAGTAGAATCTGAACTTGTATGCTAACGTTATGGAGCAAGCTAACGTCAGATAGTTGACAGACAAGCTTGGACTTCTAACGTTATGTCTTACAAGATACATGCAAAAACACTGGTAATACAATCGGTTGAAGTCAACAGTTACAAACTCAATATATCAAAGTAGTTTTGAAAATAACATTGGCTGCAACGAACAACAATGATGTTCAGCAACCAAATACATCGCGTAGAAGTATGCCTGCCAAATGATTTAGACATATGGCAAGCTAGCAGCTGATTAACCACAAGACCGTTGTGTAACATTGACCAGGTAAAGCCACACATTGCTTTGTTATTTAGTTAACCGATTAAGAAATGGAAACATTGCCTTTATTTTAGACATTTGACACCCACCCAAAACACTAATAGGCAACTTTTTGTAGCCTTGATTTTAGCCAAGTCGAAGAAGTTGACGGGAGTACAGACTGACCACCACGACATAAGATACTGTTAGCCTACAACTGGTCACACAGGAATGACAAATGAAGCCAGTCTAACGTTAGCCAGCCACGTCTGCTAGCTATCCTGAGAGCAGATACCCAGTATGAACTGTATGTATGCATGTATGTTCACGTCAAACTTAATAACATAATGACAGAAACAATTAAAATAAGGGCTTCGCAACTGGTTAGTTAAACTTAAAATTTACCCGGCAGAATATCTGACTCTAGAGACACTTAGCGGTTAGTTACCAACAGCCAAGTAACGTTAATTAGCAACGCAGCTTTGACACCTTTCTGGTGCTGGCTAGCTTGCTAACAAACACCTTCTTGGCATAAACAACACGCTGGATACTCGATTAATAGCCCACTTAGCTAACATTAGCTAGTTAAGGTAAGCTAGGTTCTGACTTTAGGCAGCAGGGAAACAAGTACTGAAATATTGTAACTGATAACGTAACATGGTAAACTTACCCTTTGCACTGAAACTTGCAAATGGCTGTCAGGAGTTACCCAAATGCACTGCCACGATGAAACGTTGCGTAGATTTGAATATATCAGCTATTTGTTTCGCCTAATAATCTTCATACGGCAACTGTCTATCAGCCTTACCCAGTCTTGCAAGAGAACAGTGCAAAATGGCTGTCTTTCCTGCATTTACCATCAAATTCTCAAAAAGGGGAGTGGGGGTGGAGCTTTTATTAAAAAATGAATAAGGTATGCATCACTTTAGTGTTGAATGACTTCATAACATACAGCTCTTTAAGCAATATAGCCGCTGTGTATCTGAAATTGGAATTCGCATTTTCCAATCTGCCAAAAGTGAATCCCCTGTAGAGCCATGTTCCCTATTGACAGAAATGGTAAATTCGATTACACTTTTTTTTTTTCACATGGGGTGTACCTACAATATTTTAGTGTACTCCGAGTTATGATTAGCGGCATTTGTCCATTCGCAATTGGTGCCCTAGTTCTTTGTATAACCATGACTAATGTATTCAGTTCTTTGAAATCCCTGATTATCGTCGAAAATCGATGCAGTAGATGAACATTTGGATGAGCCATGCGCAACGCAAGTGAATTGACATAAATAGTTTTTAGGTTCATTCCACCTCACGCGGCTCTGCGCAGATCTGGCTGAATGTGATGCATGCTGGACTTTTGTACAATACAAACATGTATTGTGTTAACTTTAGCATGCACTTGTAAATGTGTGCATGCATCATGATCAGCCAGATCTGCGCAGCACTGCATGAAGTCAAATGAGCCTCTTGACTCCTGTAGGGACACTTGTGACTCGACCAAAATGTCACATACACTTTCAAATTTTGTTTGTCATATTTTATGGGCATCACTGAGCTGGGGCAGAGCAAAAGTCATGTAAACCTATCATACAGTCTAAATTCAGATTATTGACATCTCTTGAATAGTTGCATTGAAACTATAAGATAAGAGATGCAAATGTTTTGCACATTTCAATTGAAAATTATATTGGCAAGGGAAAATAATGATGCAAGGAATGTGATGTATCTGGTAAAAGTCTAGTCTTGGTACATTTTTAGTGGACAATTAGGGCATGTAGGCTAGCCTATTCCAAGGGCTTTAGTACCACCAAATTTGATAGTGATGTATCTTTTACTGTCTATGGATGTAGGTCGTGTGTGTCAATGAGACATCAAAAATATGAATGGATTCCAGCATTATTTCAAGTAGGCTATATTACTCCAGTACAGGAGGTGGCGATAGAAGATTTCGGCCAAATCCTCAGTGAAGCCAAAGAAAAGAAGAAATCAGCTCCATGCATTGGTCTATGTCTGGCTCTTACTTTTAGGATACGGCTAGCTGTAGGCCTACCTGTCACTGGGGAAATTATAGGCGTCTTTTTGTAACTAACCATAGGTATCGAAGAAAGGCTACAGTATGTCAGGGGCATTGGCAAGGCTTTTATTTTATCCAACTTTAGCTTACAATGTTTTAATGGAGAAAATAACCTCTAGGGAATGGTATAACCGTGTGGATCAGACTGTTATTTTGGGGGCTCTTCCTTTCAAATCAATGACAGAGGAGGTAGGCTACACTGTCACTGACAGACTACCCAAGGACAGTCTTCTTTTCGGTTAGTGGATAAATGTATGTTACACCTGTAACGCTCTTTCTCTCTTTATGTCGTTGTTCAGTTGGTCCAGAAAGAAAATGTCAGAGGAGTGATAACCATGAATGAAGAGTACGAGACCAAGTACTTTTGCAATTCATCAGAGGTGAGACCAGCTGTGTTCCCTTTCCTTTCAGATCAGGGATCAGTGAATTGTTGTACTCTCATCATCTGTTATAATACTTGACTTCGTTGTTGTCACTTTTTTTTAACCCATAACAACTATATTCAGTGGTTTTTCTTGACCAGCATCTTGTCTTTCCGGTTTTTACTTCAGTCTCCTTTTGCACATTGACGTAGTCAAATCAGGATGTTTGACGTTTGACAATGTCAGTGAAATGTGGGAGTGGCTACAAGTCAAATTTGAATCACCGCATGCCACTGAATTGTCCTGCTTGATTGGTATCACAAGAAATTGGGTTAATTTATTTTTAAATTTATGAGTTATGGTTCTTGGCAGACACTATTGTCCAAAGCAATGTACAATAAACATGATCATTATAACAGTTTTAATGTTGTCAGCAATACACAAATAATAGTAGACTAGATCATTTTAAAATAATAACAATACAGACTGTGACTGTAAGGATAATTAGTTCAGGAGATCCAAGGCAAACAGACGAGTCTTTAAAATGCTTTTTGAACATCACAAACCGAATACTAGAACGAAGGGCATCAGGTAAATCAGACGTGCCGCGGCATTTTGAATCATCTGTAATGATCTCACTACAAGTAGGTAGGCCAGATAACAATGCATTGTAATAGTACAGTTTGGAAAGAACCATGGCCTGCACAAGATGTTGTGTGGCATATTGTGTAAGATAAGGTCTGATCTTCCAAATATAGTACAGTATAAACCAACATGACTAAGGCTACATGTTCATCAATTATGACGGCCAAGTTAAATGGCGTTTTAGCTGGGGTCAGTGAAGATGAGCTAAGATGGATGCTGGGGTGTTAGAGAATATCTGGAATATCAGAAGCTCAGTATTAAAGAGATTAAGCTGAAATGTTGATCTTTCGTCTAAACAAATAAAGTCAAAGTGTGTGTGTGTGTGTGTGAGAGACAGGAGTGGAGAGCAGCCGGGGTGGAGCAACTCCGCCTGAGCACAGTTGACCTCACGGGTGTGCCCAGCATGGAGCACCTGCAGAGAGGGGTGGAGTTTGCCCTGCAGCATGGACAGGAAGGCACCAGTGTGTACATTCACTGCAAAGCCGGCCGGTCCCGCAGCGCCACCGTCGCCGCTGCCTACCTCATCAAGGTGAGACAGCTGTAGACTGACACTTCATGGTGGCTACAACATGTTCTGCTCGGTCTTTTACAACCCCAAATCCGAAGAAGTTGGGACGTTGTGTAAAATGCAAATAAAAACAGAATGTGATCATATACAGTACAAGTCTTGTAAACCCATATTTAGCAGCAAAAAGGACATAGACAACATATCAAATGTTAACTATTTCATGGAAAATATATGATCATTTTGAATTTCATGCCAGCAATGTTTCAAAAAAAGTTGGGACAGGGAATGTTTACCACTGTGCTGCTTCACCTCTTCATTTAACAAAATTCTGTAAATGATTAGGAACTGAGAAGACCATTTGCTACAATGTTGTCCTATTCCTGCCGATATAGGATATAGGATTTCAGTTGCTCAACAGTATGCATGATGCACCTAATTTGACAGGTCTAGACTGCAGACAGGCAATTTAAGCACCTGGACTCTTCCTCTATAGAGAAATACTGTTTAAATATGTGCAGAATTCATTTTGGCATTGTTTTCCTGAAATATTCAAGGTCTTCCCAAAAAAAGACATTTCCTGGATGGCAGTACATGTTGCTCTAAACCTGTATACATCATTTAGAATTGATTGTGCCTTGCTAGATGTGCAAGATGCCCACGCTATAAGCACTAATGCACCTCCATACCGTCATAGATGTTGGGTTTCGACCTGAGCAGTAAAACAAGTTGGATAGGTTGGATAGGCCCTCTCCTCTTTAGCCCTGATGAGTCCATGATTTCCAAAAAGAATTGCACATTTTGATTGATCTAACCACAGAACCCTTTTCCAGATGGTGGTATTTCTGTATCACGTCTAAGTACATTTTTGGCTGTTGCATGGTAATGCTTACACTAGTATTTTTGAAATGAGTATCAAACTCTGCTCATAGACAATAGTTATAAGAGGTTTTCCTGAGCCCATACAATGATTTTCTTTACAGAAACAGGTCTGGTTTTAATGCAGTGCCATCTGAAGACCAAAAGACTACGGCCATCCAATATTGTTTTCCAGCTCTATCCCTAGTTTGCAAAGATTACTCTGGATTCTCTGAATAAGTTATTGATATTATGTCCTGTAGATGATGATGATGTACTCCCCAAATACTTCACAATTTCATGTTAAGAAGCATTAAAATGACAATGTTTCATCATTTGTCCACACAGGTTTACACAGAGTGATGAATACCCCTACATCTTTACTTTTAAGAGCCTCTGTCTCTCTGGAATGCTCTTTTTCATACCCAATCATGTTGCCAGTTACCCTAATTTGAATTGGAGATTCAGGTTGCTGGAGCCTATTGTGTGGGTACCAGATAACCATGAGGGGGCACTAGATATCTGCTAAAAAATAGCCATGTTATTATCCAGCCTGATTCTAAGGTTCTACATGGGGTTGTACAAAATAGCATTTGAGCATGTTTTTAACAGACCAAAGTTGCTGCTTCTTCTTTTTCTCTCTCTCTCTTCTTCCTCCCTTTCCCTACAGCTTCACTGCTGGAGTCCCGAAGAAGCGTGTCGGATGTTGGCCTCCGTGCGGCCACATGTACTGGTGCGCTCCGCACAGCGGGAGCTGCTCCTGCAGTACTACCAGCAGGTCTGTGCTTCAGGCTCCAGCTAGAGGAGGGACGGAGATGCCATTGGGTCCATCGGAAGGCGTCTTACGCTATAAATAGCTTGGATGTAGGTGAACAGAAAGTTTTGGGTGCACTTTTTTTTAATGATCCAATAGTTGTTTTTTATATGGGTGCAGACATTTTATATACCATTTGTACACACACACTGAGCCATCAGGCTTCAAGAATCAGTCAAGTACTGTATGTGAAAAAAACTGACTTGGTTACTGTATTTATTGACTGTATTAAAGTTACAGATTGTGAAAATACAATGAAATCATGTTTTCTTTCCTGAAATGAAGAGATAATCTATTGGGAGAGTATGTAACAGGTTAGCAACTATGGTTTTGGGAAACGCAACCCAGATAAACTGAAGAAAGCCTGGAAGAGGGCTGTCTCACTCAGAATCAGAATTCCTTTATTGTCATTGTGCAAAGTACAACACCAATGCATTATAGTGCTTGACAGTAATATCTGTAGATACCTGGAACACCATGATTAGGCCTATTAACCATAAACCATTCAGATTAGCCATTAACATTTCAATGGTGTTTTAATGTAGCGACTTTACACTAGGGCAGTGAAAAGTCCCTGACGCTGACAAGGTGAAACCACACAATCTGAGATTGTGATGGTGTACAAGGATACAAGGATACAAGGAAGTTTATTGTCACATGCATATAGTTACTGGAAGTAAGAAATGCAGTGAAATTATGTCTGGTGTCAGCCTATTTGTGCATTAATGGGGGGGGGGGGGGGTAAAAAGTGCAGTAGAAGAGGGGTTTAGTAGATTAAGTGGCAAGGGCTGCATAAAAAAGGTGGGGGAGAATTGGGATTGGGTGGGGGGCACCAACAAGGAGCACCCAAGAGCAACAGGGGCAAGGAAAAACTCCCTTACCAAGGAAGAAACCTTGGGCAGATCCACGGCTCAAGGGGCTAACCCAACTGCCAGGGGTCTTGGTGTGTGTGTTGGGGGGATGACAGGGGAGATGGGATAGTGTGCTGTGTATGTGGGGAGAGGGCAGTGTGCAATATGTGTGTTGGGGAAGCTTCCTCATGAGACAATGTGCTGTGTATTGGGGGGGGGGGGGGGGCAGTGTGCTGTAAGTATGTTGGGGATGTGTGTTGGAGAAGCTTCCTGATGAAATAATGTGCTGTGTATGTGGGGTGGGGGGTGGGGGGTGGGGGGGGGGGCAGGGACTTACTATTGCAAGCAGAGTACTGTATGTATGATGTATGTGAGTGATGACAGTGAAGATGTGTGTGTGGGCGGGAGGGGAGTGGAGCAGTGACTGTGTGTGTGTGTGTAGTGTGTAGGTGGGGGCAGTGTGCTGTAAGTATGTAGAGGATGTGTGTTGGAGAAGATCCTGAAGACAATGTGCTGTGTATGTAGGGGGGGGGGGGGGGCAGTGTGCAGCAAATATGTAGAGGAGGCTTACTGTAGCAAGCAGTGTGCTGTATGTATGTGAAGTGATGACAGTGATGATATAAGTGTGTGTGTTGGGGATGGGGGTGGGGTGGGGGGGGGGGCAGAAAGGCTAGGCAATCAAGGACATGGGTAGATGGAGAAATCAAAAATAATAAATAAAAAGTTCTATGGAGATGTGCAAAAGTTGGAGAAAGTCAGATGTGTGTGTGTGTATGTGTTTTGACGTGTGATGAAATAAGAAAATAAATAAAAGGTCTGTAGCATAGGGAGAGGGATGTAAAAGTGCTAAAAGTCTTGTAAGTGTGTGTGTGTGGGGGGGGGGGTCATGAGTGCTGAGTAGTGAATGAGTGCAAAGTCAGTATAGTGTGAGTTCAGAGTTGGGAAATGTTTGAGAGTGCTGAGGAGTGAATGTGTGCAAAGTCAGTATAGTGTGAGTTCAGATATTCTGTGTAGCCTGTGATGGTGTACCCTGTAATGGAATAAAGTAATAAACACTCACACTAGGCTTTTATTTTCAGCAGCACGAAAATGTCATCAACCCAATTTCTAAAACTGAATGTGTAATAGCAGCAGTTAATTACTACTGAATAATTGACAGGGCCAATTTTAAGTTAAAAAAAAAGATAGAGAAAGTTGGTAGGTAGTAGAGCAATATTGATGTGGCAGGAGAGATAAAAAAAAAAAATACAGTGCAGTTCTCTTTAAATGTAGGCCAATTTGTGGTCCATCTGCTTCAAGGTTTGCTGTGCTTTCTGAGATGTTTTTCTGCTCACCACATTACAGAGTGGTTATCTGAGTTACCGTATAGCCTCTCTATCAGCTCGAACCAGTCTGGATATTCTTTGTTGACCTCATTCATCAACATGGTGTTTCTGTCCGCAGAACGTCCATTCACTGGATTTTTTGTTTTGTTTTTCGCACCATCTTTAGCAGGGTTGCCAACTTTGGGTGTTTGGCTGGAGTGAGATTTTGTGAAGTCATAGTGTGTGTGAGTTAAATTTTTTCCTAAACCTAATTTTAAAAATGTCTGTACCCTGACTTTTTTGCTATGTACAGTATAATCCCTGATTTATGTTTTTTTTTTTTTTAAAAACTAATAGAATGGAAAAGTTTCTTCAAAATGTACAATTAAATTATTGATTGCACTTGAAAACAAGACCAGTGTTTTAACCCCGTGGCATAGAAGGATTATGAGCCACTGGGCCCCTGGGCACAGACATGAAAAGGGCCCCCCTGCCCACCTGAAAAAGGTAGTAGCTCAGTAGAAAAAATTGAAAAATAACCCCTTAAATGATTTTTGTGGAAAGAAATGGACAGATTGAGACGAATTAGAATCCTTGAACATTCCGCCATTCATTTCAATGGGGCCCAAAAACGCCGAAAAACGGGAATACCGCGAAAACTACAAGGGCCAGCGCCACGAAAGTAACAAGCAAGTTACACCGGTTCGGGCCTGAATTTTTGGTCGTCGATAGCTCAAAGAACTACAGACCTCGTAAAAGTAGTATGTAAAATGACTCCATTCACTTCATTGCAAAATCGCGGTTGGTCTGTTTACACATTAAAACCATACTAACAATTTACATTTCGACTCCACATCGCTGTAACACCATACCAAGGGTCTTAAGAAGTGAGTCAATTTGGCTGATTACGTTAACGCATTTCCAGGGCTTGTCAGCTCAAAAAAAGCAGTGGCTATTGCTAACGCATTCATTTTCAATGCCTAGCATGTTAGCTAACATTAATAGGTTGCATATGACAACAGCAAATAGCTAACGTTTACGTTAGCCTAACTTACTTATTGTTGACGTTGACCCGACAAGCTAAAAGGGTTCGTTCTTTGATGTCTTCAATTCCGTGTGTATCCTGTGTATCTTTCGTGCTGCTATCCTGTTGCCTCTTCCCTGCTGTTCCGGCAACAAGGTTTCACGCGAGATTTCCGCCACATCCCAGAGAGTTGTGTTTTCCCAAGATGGCGCCCGTCTGTATATGTGAACGAGACGTGAACGGTACTGTTTTTCTTTTTAATAAACTGCCTGTAGACTTACACAGTTCTCAATGCTTCGGTTTACATGTAGATACACTCATTATGCTACGGTGTAAGTGTGTTGCTATTTGGAGCCTTGGTAGCGACTTATTTTAACTCTAATCACAGCACAGCACCCAGGATGCATTGTAACACACCGTCATGAAGGGACTCATCATTAGGTCAGCTTTAAATAACATACAGAACCTATAGTAGTTTAACGTTGTCTGTAAGCTCCACTGATCGTGGCAAGACAATTGAATTGATTGTGGACTTCTTGCCGGGCAATGATGAGTAACTTAACATGAATGGTAGTGCTGCGTGGATGTGCTTAATATCTGTATGAATGTGTGTTTCTCAAAGTTATAATCTATACAACTGTACACATGATTAGGTTTGAATGGAGCTAGCTGGGCATTGAACTGGGCTGAATGGATTGGGAAAATACTTTTTTTTTTTCTTTTTTTTTTTTTAATGACCTATATGAACATGATTTGGCTTTAAAAAAAAGATGAGACAGCGCGAATCTTTTTTTACATGACCTTTACAACTGGTGCTGGCAAGGCATTGAACTGGGCTGAATGGATTTGGAAAATATACATATATTTTTTATATATATATATATATATATATATATATTTCTTAATGACCTGTATCAACATGGATTGGCTTTAAAAAAAGATGGTGCTGGTGCTGGCAAGGCATTGAACTGGGCTTCATTCGAGGATTCCAACGGTACCTCATTTATGAAAATCGGACATACGGGTCAAAAGTTACATGCACACACCTTCATATACACAGACAGCCCAGCCCAGCCCATTAGAGCTCTGCCAGATGGCTCAGAAGGTGCAAGCTTAAACAATTAGAGCTGTGATGTCACAATCGGAATTAGAATCCTTGAACATTCCGCCATTCATTTCAATGGGGCCCAAAAACGCCGAAAAACGGGAATACCGCGAAAACGACAAGGGCCAGCGCCACGAAAGTAACAAGCAAGTTACACCGGTTCGGGCCTGAATTTTTGGAGTTCAAACTGCGTCGATAGCTCAAACGGTCTAGGAGCAGTAGTTTGTCCAAAAAGTGGGTGAACAGGAATAATAAATAACTAGAATTGCGGTTCCGAGGAACTGCAAGAGTGGGTTTGATCAGGGGCATGGAACTCAGCCCCATCCAAGGATTCCAACGGTACCTCATTTATGAAAATCAGACATACGGGTCAAAAGTTACATGCACACACCTTCATATACACAGACAGCCCAGCCCAGCCCATTAGAGCTCTGCCAGATGGCTCAGAACTCTGCCAGGTGCAAGCTTAAACAATTAGAGCTGTGATGTCACAATCGGAATTAGAATCCTTGAACATTCCGCCATTCATTTCAATGGGACCCAAAAACGGCGAAAAACGGGAATACCGCGAAAACGACAAGGGCCAGCGACACGAAAGTAACAAGCAAGTTACACCGGTTCGGGCCTGAATTTTTGGAGTTCGAACTGCGTCGATATCTCAAACGGTCTAGGAGCAGTAGTTCGGCCAAAAAGTGGGTGAATAGGAAGATATAATAACTAGAATTGCGGTTCCGAGGAACTGCAAGGGTGGGTTTGATCAGTGGCATGGAACTCGGCCTCATCCAAGGATTCCAACGGTACCTCATTTATGAAAATCGGGCACATGGATCAAAAGTTATCTGCATTAACGCAACATCCAATAAGCTAAAACGCATAAATATTGTGGTTGCTATGCTGGTTGCTAGGGCAATCATGCTGGTTGCTATGGTGGTCACTAGGTTAGAAGGCCAGCGCCTCCTGAGAGGCCTGAAGGGTCGGTTCTGAGGTTGTTGGCTGCTGGAACCGAAAAATGGACTGCATTTTCTTAAAAGACAATGTGACTGAATGTGACTAGTTTGCACAGAAATGTACGATTTTTCCCACCCTCATCGACCTTGTCATAAAACTTGTTTAAATGATCACACGACGCCTCCTTGCTGCTTTGTCGTCTACATCAGCATTTCTCAAACTTCTTTGACCTGAGGCCCAGTCAAGGCATACTTTGGGGTCATAGGGCCCACCTACATGAACCCACCCCCTCCTCCCAACCCCTATCAAATTGTAATGATATCACAATTATTATTTTTATACTATATTGCTATAGCCTGGCTAGCACCACCACTTCTCAATGAGACGTGGTCTGGGAACCGGTTCTTCGATGTCTTCAAATTCGTTCGAATTCCGTGTGTATCCTGTGTATCTTTCGTGCTGCTATCCTGTTGCCTCTTCCCTGCTGTTCCGGCAACAAGGTTTCACGCGAGATTTCCGCCACATCCCAGAGAGTTGTGTTTTCCCAAGATGGCGCCCGTCTGTATATGTGAACGAGACGTGAACGGTACTGTTTTTCTTTTTAATAAACTGCCTGTAGACTTACACAGTTCTCAATGCTTCGGTTTACATGTAGATACCCTCATTATGCTACGGTGTAAGTGTGATGCTATTTGGAGCCTTGGTAGCGATTTATTTTAACTCTAATCACAGCACCCAGAATGCATTGCAACACACCGTCATGAAGGGACTCATCATTAGGTCGGCTTTAAACAACATACAAAACCTATAGTAGTTTAACGTTGTCTGTAAGCTCTACTGATCGTGGCAAGACAATTGAATTGATTGTGGACTTCTTGCCGGGCAATGATGAGTAACTTAACATGAAAGGTAGTGCTGCGTGGATATGCTTAATATCTGTATGAATGTGTGTTTCTCAATGTTATAATCTATACAACTGTACACATGACTAAGGTTGACTGGAGCTAGCTGGGCATAGAACTGGGCTGAATGGATTGGAAAATACTTTATTTTTTTTTTTAATGACCTATATGAACATGGTTTGGCTTTAAAAAAAGATGAGACAAGGATACAAGGATAGCTTCGCGCTGTCTCATCTTTTTTTACATTACCTTTAGAACTGGTACTGGCAAGGCATTGAACTGGGCTTCATTCGAGGATTCCAACAGTACCTCATATTTGAAAATCGGACATACAGGTCAAAAGTTACATGCACACACCTTCATATACACAGACAGCCCAGCCCAGCCCGTTAGACATTGCCAGATGGCTTAGAACTCTGCCAGGTGCAAGTAATCAACTCTTAGCAGTAGAGGTCCTCCAGGTGCAAGTAATGAGGTGCTGTGATGTCATAGAGGCCCAGCATTCCGCCATTCATTTCAATGGGGCCAAAAAACGCCGAAAAACGGGAATACCGCGAAAACGACAAGGGCCAGCGACACGAAAGTAACAAGCAAGTTACACCGGTTCGGGCCTGAATTTTTGGAGTTCGAACTGCGTCGATAGATCAAACGGTCTAGGAGCAGTAGTTCGTCCAAAAAGTGAGTGAACAGGAATAATAAATAAGAAAACTTAAGAAGAACAATAGTCCGCAAGCTTGCTGGATCAAACCCACTAACAATAAGTAAACTTAAGAAGAACAATAGTGGGCTAAGAAAACTTAAGAAGAACAATAGTGGGGTTGCTGGATCAAACCCACTAATAAAGAAAACTTAAGAAGAACAATAGTGGGCTTGCTGGATCAAACCCACTAATAAAGAAAACTTAAGAAGAACAATAGTGGGCTTGCTGGATCAAACCCACTAATAAAGAAAACTTAAGAAGAACAATAGTGGGCTTGCTCCGCAAGCCCCATGCTGTGGGCTTGCTGGATCAAACCCACTAATAAAGTAAACTTAAGAAGAACAATAGTGGGCTTGCTGGATCAAACCCACTAATAATAAGAAAACTTAAGAAGAACAATAGTGGCTTCGCCATGCTGTGGGCTTGCTGGATCAAACCCACTAATAACTAGATGTACCGCATAGCGGTACAAAATAATGTAATGTAAAATATGACCGCCGCTCAGTCCTGTACATCCGTTCCGCGAAAATAAATCACACTTCAATTTGTCTCCATATTTTACTCCATCCCCCACTCTTGAAACTTTTGTGTATGCTTGTTTGGCATGCCTGAGTGTGTGTGTGCGGCTGCACAGAAAGTAGCCTACTGGTGCTGAAAAGGTGAATAGATTGTAGAATAGCCAAAGAAGATGTAGCATTGTTATAAAACCTTTAAATTCTCTAAACAATCACAAGTAGGGCAGTTCATCACAGTTCATCCATTGCAACTGGATTGATGAAAGGTCACTTACACCTGTAGGCTACATTGTATTTGGGAAAAGCAAAAGGTATCAGCATAATGTTATTTATTTATTTATTTATTTATTTTTATGTATTTATAAACAAAAACATCTCTGTCAGTTCCATGCCGTTTTCAACAGCTATCAAAAACAAAGGTCATTTATGGATGGATTTTTTGTGAATGTTTCTTCTTCTACATAAGATTTTAGTCATCTTTAGTTCATGTAATACTTTATTGTCAATGCACAAATTAAGTAACAGTAGTCTGAAACGTTATTGTTAATGCACAAATTAAGTAACAGTAGCCTAGTATGAAACGAAATGCTGTTTTACATCTAACCAGTGGTGCAAATAACTGACATGTCCAAATGGGCCTTGATGAAATGCGCCGCTAGACTGTTCATACACATTTTAACGGGCCAAAGTTGAAGAGCTTTTGTCCGTTATTGTTCGTGCAAATATAGGCTGATTCATGTTCCGTTGCATTGTGTAACTGAGGTCCATGTTTAGTCTGGCTTTCATCAGACCAAGCTCAATCTTTTAAGAAATCAAAAAATAAATAGCGGGCAGATCAGGCTGGGTTCACCCAGCCTAGTCCATAGGCACCCGATATTGTTTAATTTTCCGATTGAGATATACACGCTCTGGCTATTCTAAATGCAAAAATGCATCAGGGAGTTATGACAAAACGGTAACTAACAAACTAGATCCTAATAGAAAGCTGTTAGCTTCCCTAAGCTACAGGTAGGATTATAAGGTAGGCCTATTTACAACATAAATTGTCAATAGGCTATGCTGGCGACACAAATAAAATCTCCTTTGGAAACCAATGGTTTACGCCTTACAGTATCAAGCGGACTTAAACTGTCATATCGTGGCGAAAAGTTGTAATAACATTCACGCAGCTCCATGAGTCAAGGAAAGCGCGAATGAAGTAGCCACTTCTAAATGGGACCCACTACACAGTAGATTAAGGTGTGTTGCTAAAGCAGCCATAATGAAATGAAGGTGTCATTGTTTGGATACTTCACACACACGTGCTTTTTAATTTCACAGACTACAACTACCAAGCTGTAATCAAAGCACATCGATTCCCCTCTCACACCCTGCAAGCACTTAAAACAAAATAAACAGGCGTCTCAATCTCACTCATGTATAGGCAAAACTGTATCAGACCGGTGTAACGTTGGTAAATCTTCCATTGCACAGAATGATTTTGTAGCACGTGCAATAAATGACAGTCGAAAGATACAAACAGTGCTGCTATCAATTTGCTTGGTATAACCGCATTTATAGTTTTCTACAAATGCAATCAATCAAATTGGCCTCCATTACTCAACCAATGCTAACGGTAACATTACCTAGGTCCTTATTGATATTACAAGATCAACGTACCTGCAGTAAAAACCAAGCATGTCCGATAAACATCCTCAGATTTATTTTGGCTTCAAGAAGAAATGGGAATTACACTTCATGTGAACATCGTCCTATCCTTATTAGATGTTCGCTGCGGTAAATTACAGTCCTTGTAGGAAGCGTCCATTGTTTTTTCCAACCCACTTTTAACTTCCAACAAAATTACGTCTCACTGCAATGATGCGCCATCTAGTGGACAAACGACTACTTATCGCCAATACTGAAAATGCAGCCATGATGATGATGATGAATATTTATTTTGGCTTTCTTTTAATCCTACTGAATTTGTAATTATGTATCGGCCGTTCTAATACCGATAGTATGTGGGTGCCTGTGTGTGTGTGGTCCGTGTAACGCTTTGCAGTGCTTTGTTCTATTTGTTCCATCCATCGGGTCCAAATAAAAAATGTGTTCAATAATCCAGTTTTCAATTTGTTTTAACTGGTCAGCAAATAGATAATTGCTGCTATTTTCTAAATGTGTCATTAGTCACGCAAGATAAAGAAAACAGAAACTGGATTGGAAACAAAAGTAAAATTCAGTTAATATTGGATTTTGGCCCCTTTTTTTTTTACTGTTTTTGTTGGGCTGAACCACGCGTAGGGGTGGGTGACCTGATAGATATTGGCGCGCGGTGTTGGTGATCACATTTTATCAGCGGATGTAGAGCATAGACTGTAAAAAATAGATGTAGAGATGGAGGGCTATCAAACACAGTTCCGCTTGCATCAAGGTGCCAAGCGATTGATAATGTCAGCTCGAGATCAGAACTTCAGATGCAGAGGGAGACATTGCTGCGTCCTGACACTTATGAGTAGGCCTACGTGAGCCCTAGTAGCCTACAGGCCAATGTAGGCTATTTGCTGTTGAAATTAATAAATGGATAAACGGATAAATTAGGCTCACCGTTGTGTCTTCGTTTAGCCTAATGAAACCTAGTCTAGCGTAAAGCGTTAAATAAGCAAAAATACTCGGGGTAGCCTGTATAGCCCGGTATAGCCAAGACTGACGTCGATGACATTCTGCTTTGGGGAATTATTTGCTATGGCATGGCTATGGTATTCAAATATAGGCTACTGTAGATATGTTCAACATAGGCTGAAAGTTATGTTTAACGTGCCTTCTCCCAAAAAGTTTGTCATTAATCTCTAAAGTAATGAGTCAAAATCACAAACAACTTCAGGCGGCGCTCCCTTCCACCATCTAGCCTGGCCCAGCTAGATGGTGTTCTCCCCCCGGTGTTCGTGGTTCAGTCCAACCACAAGGGCAAAAAAGGAAAATTAGAAAATTGACGCATCATTTCAATTTTTAACTTCTGAACAGAAAACCGTAACTGTGCTCAATTGAAAATCAAAATAAGCAACAATAACCCATTTACTGTGCCGTCCTAAAGAATGGATAACGGATTTTTAAGCCTATTTTTATATTTTTTCATGTGAATTCTGCAAATAGAACATAGCACTGCAAAGCGTTACACGGACCGTGTGTATGTGTGCACCGCCATTTACAGGCCAATGAGTATACAGTCACTAAATGTACACATAACCTCATTTTTTTAGACCCCCCCATGGATGAAATTCTACGAAACTTGGCATACCCCCAGAGAATGCCAGGTCAATCATACACATAAAATTTGGTGCAGTTCTGAACATCTTAACTGAAGATAGGGGCGATTAAAGCAGAATAATATTGCATTTTCATTTTTTACCGGGGGGTGGGGGTGCAAATCACAAATGAGTGATTATGAGCCAGGTTGATGTGGGCCCTTGAGACCAACATACCATAAAAGATTCTTCATCCTCAGTGCCACGGTTCAGGTAGTTATTTAGGAAAAACTGTTTTTTTTTTTGCGGTTCGGGGGCCCCAGCACGGGGGGGGTGGAATTGGTCCCCGGGGACGAAATGAAATTTTTCCGTAAAAGTCTAGTGGGGCTACATACCCACCAAATTTCATGTACCCCGGTGGTTCGGTGTCCCGGGTATCAATGACCAAAAATTCAGGGAGTAGATGACGGGAAAAATTCTTGAATTGTGTGCATGTGTGCGTGTACAAATTTATGTTTATGTGTGTGGGTGTGTGTGTGTGTGTGTGTATGTGCGTGCTTGTGTGTTTGCCTGCGTATGTGTGTTTGTGCATGTGCATGCATGCGTACATATGTCTACTGTGTGAGTATGTGTCATACGTATGATTACTGTAAATGTATGTGTGTGCGTGTGTATCTGTTTATGCACATGTGTGCACATGGAATGGGTCATGCCCACCAAGTTTTGTGTACCCCGGTCTTTCAGTGTCCCGGGAATCCTTGTTGGTGTACGTCACTAAATGTACACATAAATTATTTTATTGTAAGGCCCCCCATGAACGAAAGTACACAAAACTTGGCATGCATTCGGAGGGTGTCATAATGATCCTACACTTTTAATTTCGTGCAGTTTTGACCTTGTCAGCCAGAGATATTGTGATGAAAACACCTCATTTTTTGCTTTTTAATTTTTAACTAGGTGGCGCTATACATGAAATAAGTGGTAATGGGATGGGTTGACATGCCCCCTTAAGACCAACATACATAAAAAAGGTGGACCTCCTAGGCCCTACGGTTCTCGAGATATTCACAGAAAACTGTCTCCGGCCACCTACAGGCCAGTTGGTGTATAGTAACATAAATTAATTTATTGTGTGGCCCCCCATGGACAGAATTCCACAAAACTTGGCGTGCATACAGAGGGTGTCATAATGATCCTACACTTCCAATTTCGTGCAGTTTTGACTATGTTAGGTCACAGATACCTTCAATTACAACACCTCATTTTTACTTTTTTGTGTTTAACTAGGTGGCGCTATACATGAAATGAGTGGTTATGGAATGGGTTGACATGGCCCCTTGAGATCAACATACAAAAAAAAATGGTCCTCCTAAACTCTACGGTTTTCGAGATATTCACAGAAAACTGTGTCTGCCCTACCCTCCTTTCAGGGGGTCCAGTCCAGCGGGGGGGCTACAGATCAAAACGAAACACGATGGTTCCATGCTATCCATGTGGGGTTACATGCCCACCAAGTTTCGTGTACCCCGGTCTTTCAGTGTCCCGGGAATCATTGACGGAAATTTGGGCATGCGAAAAAGAAAAAATAAAAAATAAATAAAAAATAAAAAAAATCTGACTAAACCTATATGACCGCCGCTTCGCTGCGCGGCGGTCATAATAAACCTGATTCCTGAGTTTTCCTGAAGTTTGCCAGTCTAAGATTAATATTAAGTAATTATTCACCACGATTACTTTCACATCACAGAACCATGTTCTTAAATCCTGAATCGGGCATGCATGTATTTTAACATATGTGACACGCATTCACTGAAAAAAAATTTCTGATGACTATCAAATCCATGAGAAACTCACAGATGACAAATACCTAATCTCCAGATGTCAAGGTTCCATGATAAAGATATCCATAGACATAGTAAAAATAATACATACTGTACATGCATTTTCAAGGACTTGCATGCAGCTTTGAGAGCTATAAAAGCAGATCCTAGCCAGCTGCAGTTCACTCATCTACTTCTGAAGCATCAGGGTAACGTGCATTCTACTTACAGTGTCTGTCATATGCATGTGTCAATAGAACATTAGTAGTTCAATTTTGAAACTGGAATATTTCAAATATTCAAGTTATTCCTGTTTGCAATTTTCTGTTGTTTTTTGTGGTCATATTATTCATCCCAAGTAATACTCTGTATAGTAAAACTATGTAATAATAATGTTTTAAACTAACATGTGGTGTTTCCCCCAGGTGTTTGATTGTCATGGCCGTGTTCAAGTTCACCGTGGGTCTGCTGGCCCTGCTGCTGGTTGCCTTTGCCTGGGCTGAGGAGGTGGAGGTGAGAAATAAGCAAACTAACTTCTTACAGTTTTACAATATAACACATTCAATCTTTCATCTCCTCATATAGCTTCGTGGAAACACATTTTCATTTTACTATTGAGAAGAGATCAAAGATTTCACAAGATTTTACATTAGCAAAATGCATTTTAGAACATCAAATGAAACAAAAGACTGATATGTAGGCTTTAATTATTCTATTTCCTTTCTCTTTTTACATGGTCCACCTGCATTCATCTCCTTTAGACTGGTAAGAATCATCATATGAATGCATCTATTTCAGAGTTTTTGTGATGTGTAAAGCTCCATGATATGATGTATAATTTCCCCTGTTCCCATCCACCCAGATGAGATTGTGGAAGACACCAATGCTGAGCTGTCTGTGTCTGAGCTGCTGGAGAGAGCCAACAGGGACCGCAGTACGTCTGCCGTTAGACACACGTTCACGCATCAGCTGTCTTACTGCATGGCTTACATTACATTCATTGACAACAACAATGTAAACATCTTCACATATAATGAAGAAATAATTGTGTTAGGAGATTGCTTGAGGAGAGAATACACAATGGTGGGACACCATTTCAAAGTGTTTACATTGAATATACATTCAATATAACTTTAGCTCATTATCTTACTTTTAAACACCAACAATAAGGCCACAGAGAGCCAGACCTCAGGATTTAAAGAGTGTGTTTTTATAACCGTCAGTGAACATGTATTGAAGATCTATTTTTAATCTTCAGCTGGACAATATTGATTGTCTGTAACAACAGTGGTCACTGCTGCTGTCTCCCTCCTACAGCTCCTGACTTTGACGAGCCTGAGCTGATGGGAGACATCGCCATCGACTCTGCTGATGAAAGGAACGCTGACCCCTGCACCTCCAGGGGCTGCATGTGGCAAAAGTACAGTGATGGCAAGGTCTACGTGCCCTACGTCATTCAGAACCACTACTGTGAGTTCTTTGTCTCTTCCCTGTTGGCTAGGTATACTCGGCGTGGTAGCTTACAGCATTTTCCCTTTTGGTTTAAGATTAATTAAATACTGTTAAATGGCCTTTCCATCAGAATTAAGGCTATTCAGTCTTGCTAGTGAATATTAAATATTTTGTTGATTTTTTTCAGCTTCCCGCGAGCTGTCCATCATCCAGCGTGGTCTGGACTCCTTCTCCTCCATGTCCTGCATCCGCTTCAAGCGCCGCAGCAACGAGAGGGACTACCTCAGCATTGAGTCTCGCAATGGGTATAAACCACAAATCACTACTCCACATATTATACACCGGAATATTCCATAGAAATCCCATCTGAAAAGGAGTATTTTCATCATTAACAGCTAATTTTAATGTCAATTTCTTCAACCTCGTCTTGCAACCTCATCTTTGCCTTCCCACGTTACTCCTACATTTATTGTCGTGCAAGCTCTGAAGTTTGTAAGACTCTCTTTATCTGTGAGTGTGACCCTGTTGTTGTTGACCTCTGCCCTCTAGATGCTACTCTTACATTGGTCGTACTGGAAACGCTCAGACCGTGTCCCTGAGCCGCTCCGGCTGCCTGTACCACAACACCGTCCAGCACGAGCTGCTCCATGCTCTGGGTTTCAACCACGAGCAGACCCGCAGCGACCGTGACAACCACATCCGCGTTGTCTGGGAGAACATCATCGATGGTAGGATGATGAGACTTGAACCCTTTAAGCAAAGATTCTAGATATTTTAGTGTATATGATTATCATGCTCATGCTATCATGCTCAACAGACAACAACTCTTTGAAAAGAATCAATCATATGCGATAACATTTACAAGTAAAAACTGTTTGTTTCTATCACACAGACATGAAGCACAACTTCAACAAGGTCAACACCCTGAACCAGGGAACTCCCTATGACTACAACTCTGTTATGCAGTACCACAAGTCAGTAACACAAAGCATACTGATCTACTCTCACAACTAATTTACACTGATTCATGAATAGTAGACTGAAACATATGCTTGTTGCCTCCAGGACCGCCTTCTCCAAGAACAACCAACCCACCATGGTGCCCATTCCCAACAGCAACGTTGCGATTGGCCAGGCCACCCAGATGAGCCAGAACGACATCAACAGGCTCAACAGGCTGTACAAGTGCTGTGAGTAGCTTTCAGTCAGCACTGAAATTGAATCGAAGGTTTAAACCTAACCCTAGGTAATGACATGTATTACTTAACTGTGCAGTAGACTATTGATGGGGTGTTCTAAAACCCATTCTATGTCTTTTTTTCTCATCCAAACAGAGGTTTACCAACACTGATCAGGACAACAGCCAGGTGTTCTGAAGGAAGACTGAGGGAGATATCCAGATGTTTACATTTCTGGAACTTTAATCTCATCTGATTTGATAGCAATGCTTTGCTACACAGCAATTCAAAATGTACTCCCTCAATAAAACATCAGAATTGAGTGCAAAATCAAAGCCTTTGGTTTGTTGTATTTTTTTCCCTTGTGATCTTGTGATCTCGCATGAAGAACTAAATATTTATGTATGAACATGTGAAGTGTTACATTTCTCTCAGTGCGCTCTGAATATTTGGTCTTGAGTTTGTACAACAGACAATCTAATCAAGAGTGTTCATTTATATCTGCATCCTCATTACATTGCAATCTGTCTTTGGTTAAAAAAAACAGGTTGCAAAACAACCCACATGGAATAATGGCTATAAAGTTCAGAAAAATGCAGATACAGCTTCATTTTCTTATTCTCTGATTTTCAACAAATGAGTTCCTTAGAAACTTTGTTGAATAAACAAGTTTACTAAACTTTTGAATTAATCTGGACACTTCCAATGACCTACAAAAACTTTAAAGAACCCTTGATAGTGGGAAGTAATTAAAAACATTTTCAAAAATTATTTTAAAAAGCATTGTCTTAAATATACAGTTAACTATGGTACACATTTCAAGTGTTTAAACACACAAAACAAAACATAGGCTATCTCCTTTGTGGGATCTCTCTGCATGATTTTATTTGAGGCTGCACATCCCAGTGGCAATGAGAGGTAGGCAGCACAGCCACGCTGGCATTAATTAACATACACAGGTGTGGGGATATATTTAGAAGTCTCCAGGACAATGTAATCTCATCAATCACAACTCCCAAATCACACGCACCCATGCACATGTGCTTCTCTGCTCTGGACATATTTGGACATCTCTCTCATGATATATTATACAACATTTTCTTGATATTGTAAAAGACATCACACTATGGGATCACAGAATCTTTGGATAACAGAATGTGATTCAGTGAACACTATGTCTCATGAACAGTGTTGTAAGTATTGACATAACACTCCCATATCAACAGAATGACACAGATTTAAATCAATATACAGCAATACTCCTATATCCAGAATACAACCTTCTGTATCACCAGAGTGATTGCAGAGATTGTAATACCCAACTGCCTTTTAAAACTAAAGGCATGGAACTGGAATAGTCTTTTTCCATCTTGGACTTCAACTGTCATCTGAAAGCCAAGAAATGTCTTCTATTCATTTGTTATTAACCCATAACTCATCTATTATTAACAAACCTTCCTTCATTCGGCTCACATCACTCACAGGGTATCTGTTGGCACACCTTATTTCACTGTAACCCTCCTCCTGCTCTGAATAAGAGATGAAAATGTAAGGAAGAAAAACAAAAGGATCAAACGGTGACATCCACAGCTGATCTCACTGGAGAGGAGGGAGCAGTCTGCAGTCGTGCTCCCTTGATTGATACAGCCCATTTCACTGTGCTCTGTTCTGCATAATGACAATAAACTGAATTGAATTGAATTGAATTGAATTGAGCAAGGACCATGATAGCTTGTCATGTAAAATATTGAGTTTATTCATTATTTTTCTTATTGTTGATAAACACTCTGGCCTCATGATTGAGATATTGGACAGTATAGCCTACTTACTCTTCTTACAGGTAGCTTATCTTCAAGACAATTTCACCCAAATCGACTTTAGTGAGGCTTCACAGGTTTAATGTTATCAGTAGCTGTCATCTCTGTCAAGAAAGAATGGTTGGAAGCTTACTTCACCTTGTCACACTCAATTTAACCCATGGTGCTGTGGGACCCGTTTTCAATGTTTGCTAAAAGAAAAATTATCCTATTTATTATTTCTTCAAACTCAGACTCATTGGCCTTGGCTCATTTTTTGTGAAGAACATGAAAAAATAACTTATTTTCAATGACTGCACATGGTACAGTAGCCTATGTAATTTTAAAACATGAGGAAAAATCCAACCTTTAAGGACACCAATTTTCTTTGTAAATGAATAATGTATCGTAAAGAAATAAATGTTCTTCCTTAAAATACAGGGTGTATACACACCCCTATGTTAAATTCCCATAGAGGCAGGCAGATGTTTTTTTAAAGGCCAGTTATTTCATGGACCCAGGAGGACACTATGCATCCTGATAAAGTTCCCTTGGCCTTTGAATTAATATAGCCCCACATCATCACATACCCTTCACCATAACTAGAGATTGGCATAGTTTTATTTCAGTTAGCCTAATAGCTGGTTTGATTTGCATTGAGAGATGATCGTATGGAAAGTACCCCATGCCAATCTCTAGGTATATGGTTAAGGGTATGTGAAATATTAAATTGACCACACCCTTTCAAGCATAGATGGAAATGGCTTTGTTGGATTCCGTGTTACACTTAGCGCAGCACCTGAACCACTGCTACTCACAGAACTGAGCTTGTGAGGTGGTGAATTGCTACCAGTTTAAGGACCACAGGTGCCATAGATATGCCCGCTCTCATAATGTCAGGTGGCTTAACCAATGCCCATCCTCAACCCTAATTAGTGACGTAGCGGGAGTGCAAGAGAGTGAGCAGCAACAGCAACAGAGACCATAGGTTCCTCTACTCATAAGGCTACACTTCTATACGCACAAAAAAGTACCTAGTTGAAGAATGACCTGTAAATGTTGTCATGTAGATACAATCTCTTTTCAAATGTAGGCCAAGTTTATTGGACTGCACAAACCACAGCTACCAATGGAAAAAAGTAAGTTGCCTAAAATTATATGTTTTAGGATTTTATACCTGGTTATTGCTCGATACTTACACATACTTTATATTCGTCTTTAGGTGAAATGATTTGGTTCCTTTATATTTTTTTGTCTTTCGTTTTTACTCCACAGGCAGACAATCACCCCTTTGTGTGGTGCTCACAGCAGCCGTCGGAGGCTATGCTATCACAGCCACTACAGCACAAGCAATAGAGGCAGGAGACTGGTTTATCAAAAGCACCACCTTACCAGAGGTTATTCACATGGCAGAGGACACCGGTGCATTTGGTGTGGGTCTGCTGATGACCTGCTTGGCACTGGGCATTGCGCTGTGGTCAGCTGCAGTGGGCATCAAGTTTGCCACAGGAGTAAATAGTCTCTTGAAGATGCTAGGGTTGAACACTTTGACAATGATCTCCGTGGGGCCGTTGATGGCCCTGGGAGCCTCAGGAACTGGAGCTCTGCTGGGGACAGCTGCTGCATCTCTCCTGGTGTGGGGAAAACAGGGACTCTTCATAGGACTCAGTGTTGTGATACTAGTCAGCTGCATTGTAATGTGGCCTCTCACTCCAGTTGCACTGTCAAGTGCTCTTGAAGAATGTGCCCTCTTGATGAAACAGCTAACAGTGCTCTTGATCATGCAGTTCATTGTCATGTTTTGGGGATGGTTGTGAGCTTTGTTCATCCAGGTGCATATATTTTAATGCTAATAATGACATGGGGTACCGTGGGTTCAGAACCAACTCGCCGATATATATTAGCACAAAAGACATTTCTCAAGTCGGATGCCAGATTCAGGAGATTTGCTTGTGTATACTTTTTGTATGCTTGATAACCGGATTTGCTACGGGAACTACTGGTTTTTGCTTGGCAGAATGGAATTCAGTAGCAGTACACCAAACTAATGCTCCATGCTAGGATTGAATGGTACAGATGTTGAAAGAGTGGCTCTTGGGGCAATGGGTGCAACCATATTGGCACTGAAAGGTGTTCCAGCAGCGCTTGGACCTTGGGGTACGGCCGGGCTGCTCATTGGAGTAGGCAGCGTAGCAGGACTGTCTATGGAGGCAAAGCACCTGCCCTGTCTGGTCCATGGTACCTCATTTTTGCAGCAATTACAGCTAATTGCTGCAAAAATGAGGTACCATGGACCAGACAGGGCGCTTGCTATTTTAGGGACAATATCTTTATCAGTAGGAAGGAAAATACTATTATCATCAGTAACGGCTATTGTGGCTGTAATGACAGATCTTACAAGACCCAAACCTCTCGGGAGTGTTCAAAGTATCAAACCACTTGAGAGTGTCGTTGAGGGGGCAGTGTTGTTGGGGGGACAGTGTTTTTTGGCCTACTTGCACTAGCCACAGGAGCTGGACTGGCAGTAATAGTCCTTTGGCTCACAGGAAATACAGGGATTGTCATAGTTATTGTTGTCAACTTTGAAGCAATCAGATATTTTTTGGAAATTACTACTTATTAAAACCTAATCTTCTAATCGTCTTCTAATTTTCAATGAACACTTAATGTTCACATCATAGTATATGTTGAATCTGAAAAGATTTTTGTTAAAGTATACACAGATACAAATACAGATTAACTCTTTTACTGTGACGCTGATCACATCTATAGATATACTATACTTCCACCATAAAGTTTCCATCTGAGAACACAATCTGTATTCAGTCTCATTTTCTTTCACACCAAATAGAACCGAAGTGGAACCTGACTTGGCTTTCTGCTGTTGTGGTCTATCTGCCTCAAGGTATGTTGTGTTCCGAGATGTTTGTCTGCGCACCACAAATGTGCAGAGCTTGGGTTACGGGATAGCTTCTCTGTCAACTCAAACTACAGTCACTGACAAAAGTCTAAGCAAAATACACACACTTTTGGAGTTTTTTTGAGAAAACAAACAAACCAGGACCACTTCAATAGCTCAAATTCCCCAAATTCAACACAAAATATCACCAAACTGCTGCAGGAAGTGAACGGTCACATGGTCAAAAGTCTTGTCACCCTTCACAAAAAGTGTCTTTTGCACTGATAAAAGCACACTTTTCATTGTTAAAATCCAGTGCTAAGGTTATGGGTAGTCAGGTGTCAGCTGTGGTAGCATTCCTGAGAATCCGCATCACCACGGATTTGAATGAAACTTGATTCTGATTCGGATATATAAGAAAGCCATGAAACTGAAATTGCATGTGTTTTGAATTAATATTAAGGGAGATTTGGCCTAATGAAGTCGGAATAAATTGGGGGGGGGCAACTATGACTTTGGATTAATGTATCTCCCTCAATTCAAATGGTTTTCACATCGTTGTAAAGCTCTTTTCCAGCTCTGCATTTAAGCATTCCAGCTCTACATTTATTTGAGCAAATATTAGGCTATGGTTTTTGTAATGAAGTTGTCAGCAAGGATGTCTTGTCTGTGAGTATTTTGCTGCATTTTAAGGATGCTGCCTGATGTGAGTAGGCCAGTTGTTGCTGTGAGGACGTCTTATGTGTGAGTTGGTGCTCTGTAAGGACGCTGCTGATGTGCCTGTTTGGTGTTCAGCTGTTGTTGTACCAACGTTGCAGTGATGATGTAGGCTATAGTAGGCCTATCTGGTGGTTCAATTGTATGTTGCCTTGGAGGGGGGGCCCCACAGAAAATGTAGCCTAGGGGCCCATGACCACCTTAATCCGCCCCTGCTAGTCACCATCAATATTTTGAGATGACAAAATTGTCCCCACAAATATTTTACTCCTTTGTGCTATTTGTACTGATTCCAACGGCCAGGACAACAGTTGATTGGCTGAAACAGAAGGGGGGTTATTTGACACACACAAGAGTCACTTTGCCACTTTGTGGTGGCACTGGCAGATAAGCGAGCGGATGTGTCGCGTTGGCTTATCAGGGCTGTCTACCAGGCACGTGCACACATAGACGTCAAAGGGGGCTTGAGCCTTTTTTCTTCCAGGAGAGAGCGTGCCATTTTTTCTGGAGTGCTTTCAAAACTAACTTGACTGCACATTCCTACTTGCACACTGTCAGAACTATTGATTAAACTAAAAACCTAAATATGACATCGGGAGATTAGACTTGTTTGGTGCCCTCTCTACCTCTCTCCCTACACATCTTTTGCGCATTGCTAAGCACACGTTGACAGCATTGGAGGAACACAGGATCAGGGTGTATTTTAAAAGAGGTTACAAATGATGATATTCTGGCTTTGCTGGCTGAAGTGCATGGAGTTGTGCTGAGTGTCTTAAGTCTAGTGCCTCACAGGAAGTGATGCTGCTGTTTGCTATGATGTTGCTCAGTTTATTTTGACTTTGTATCTCGAAATTTTAACTTTCTTCTCATTATTTTTACTTTGTATCTGAAAATGTTGAATTTTTCTCATTATTTTGACTTTAAATCTCAACATTTTGACTTTATTTCTCATTATTTTCACTTTATGTCTGTGCTTTTTTAAGTGGCTTAAACAGGCTTCCATAGAAAGAAGACACGGTAAACCAAAATCTCAAAATTGACCAGTAGCCTATACATGGGGGAAATGTTGTGTCTGTAGTGTCCTGCCTTAAACATTAACTGCATCATTTTGATTGTAGGCTCCTTACCCAATAACTACAGTAGGCCTATTCATTTCACTAGTTTGTTCTTTGCTGATAGATCTTCATCAATACATGATATACACAGCCCTGCCTTACATGTGAAAATGGGGATTGTATAATACTACTACTGATTCTTTTGTAGAAATCTGTTGAGTAATAAATATTTGCATGAGCGTAAGAGTATTGTAATAAAAATTGGTTAGTCAGACATTTTCTAGCCTATATATTACCCACTTGTTTTAAAGCAATTTGTTTGGAAAATTATGAGAAGTGCCCTTTTTTTCCACTTGAGACCCTGCCCCCCAAAATTTCTGTGCACGTCCCTGCTGTCTACCAATACATAACCCCAAAAAGGCAAGTGTAAAACATTTTAATATTTTTTATTGCCCTTCAGCATATACATTTCTGCCCCTTTTTGTACTTTGTACATCAGCTAAACCACAAAAGAAGAAAAGGGACATAAGAAGACAAACAAACAAAACAAAAACACAAAGTGGCAACTACAACTGTAGCCTAACATGATCAGGCTTTTAAATGTGGATTCTACTGTGGAAAATGCATTGACTGGTGAGATGTTACCAGGATATTGGATATGTCTTGTTACAGCTAAACCTAGCTTCTGTAATCTTTCAACCGAGGTTGATTCATGTTGATTAGGGGTGTGCAGCACAGATAGTCGCATATAGCACAACAGAGTAGAGGTTGCGCTATTATGATACAGTTACTAGTCAGTATTGAGTTTAAAATTGTACTTTTTAAAGCCCTTAAAGGTTTAGCCCCACCTTACATCTCTGAACTTCTGCCCCCACACTTTACTACCAGGTCACTCAGGTCACAAGACCAACTACTGCTTGCTGTCCCACGTACACGCCTCAAAACCCGTGGCGACCAAGCTTTTTCTGTAGCTGCTCCAAAGCTCTGGAATACCCTTCCTCCACATATCAAATCCTCCCCTACAATTACCTCCTTCAAATCCAATCTCAAGACATATTTTTTCTCACTTGCTTTTAATACAGTATGATGTTTTTGGTCTTGTTTTAATTTTCTTATTTATTTTTATTTATCTTATCTATTTTCTTGTCGCTGCTACTAATGCTGTCTTTATACGAATAATCACACTTAGTTTGTGTAGATGTATGGCCTTTGTGTAGATGTACAGTATGGTCTTATTGTTATGACTTATTAGCTAACCTTTTCTTTGTTCAGCACTTTGGCTCAACCCCTGTTGTTTTTAAATGTGCTATATAAATAAATGACTTGACTTGACTTGACTTACCATGTCACTGACTTTTAATTACCTTAGTTAGTAAACGTAGTAAAGTTAGAATCTTGCAGTCGCAATAAACAATGAATCTGAAAGTGTCCCCACCAAAGCTGAGCCCAAACTACGCCCTTGAGCATTGGAAGATCTAAGGTTCCTTTGTGTTTGATAAGATATTAAAAGCTCAGAGATATATGATGGTGCTATAGTATGCCATTTAGAGGTTTGTAAGTAATTAACAGAACCTTAAAATCAATTACATAGGAAACAGGGAGCCCGCGCAGTTCAGCTAACACAGGGGTGATGTGCTCTCTCTTCTTGGTCTTAGTTAAGAATCTAGCAGCAGAGTTCTTCCAATTCCTTATGCTTTTGTAGGAGACCAGTAAAAAGTGCATTGCCGTAGTCCCAAACTTTTCCATGACAAGGCCCCCCACTAGGTTCTGGCCAAGGACCCCCTTGATGTGTTATTAAACCCATCGACAATACAGCAAATGTAAAAATACTTTAAGCTAATCCTAATAATTATTTTAGCCACAAGCACTTCGCGATGGAGCATACAGTGTGTACAAATTGCATTTGGGGTTTTCTGCTATTATACTATTATTCAGTCATTATCATGGAAAATATAATGTTCAGATATGCGAAAAATTATTATAATGGCATTGTATAACAACCCTCATAGTAATAGGTATATTTAACATTTTTCAAATGTATTTATTTGTTGCTTTTATTTTTCCTTCCAACTTGCTGAGGCCCCCCAGGGGCCCCGCCCCCACTTTGAAAACCACTGGCCTAACCTACTAGATAAAGGTATAGATGAATTTCTCTGCATCTTGTTGAGTTAAAAAAGGCCGCACTTTGGCAATGTTTCTCAGGTGGAAACTGTCTGGGTAATATGGGGTTTGAAGCTTAACTCTGTTTCTAAGATGGCACCCAAGATTACTTTGATTTTGGTACAACCAAAAGTACCTCTTTTTTTTATTGTCATTTAGCTTTAAAAAAAATGTTCATCCACTGATTAATGGAGTAAGCATGCGATAAGGCTGATTTGTGCCGCAGGCTAGATAAGGGAGCAAAGGCCATCTTGTGACCACACAGAAATATATAATTGGGTATCGTCTGCATAGCTGTGGAAGTTTACATTATGCTGACTTATGATGTTTTCTAATGGAAGCAGAGAAAGTAGAGGACCAAGACAGTTCCTTGGGCCACACAGAAAGGCAAATCATGTTCTACAGACACAGGATCCTCTAGAGACTACTGTAACATAAAACATCTCTGCCAGTAATATAGGTTTGAAACCAGTTTAAAACATGATCAGAGAGACCAACCCACTTCACAAGGTGGTGAATTAAAACGTTATGATCAATGGTGTCAATTATTAACTCATTTAAATTATTAACTCAATTATTAACTCAATTATGAACTATTTCACTATAGGGCTGTTTCTGTGCTGTGATCTAAAACCTGATTAGAATTATTAGAATAATATAGATAAGATGAAGACATATGGCCAAACCAAATGATTTCTACATGCCGGAATAAATACCTCAGAGAGCTGACTCCCTTCATTAAAACGTTCAGATTTAAACCATTAACAGTTCAAACCAGAAATGTGTTATATGTTTTGATAAGAGTATTGTCAATGTATAAATCATAATTCTTTTTCGAAATTGAGACACTGATGATGGGCTAGGCCCGAAACTTTTGTCTATTTTCGTTTCTCATGCTAATGCTGGTTCAGCACTCAGCACTGGTTCAGCAATTTTTTACATCTTTCAGCCCATGAGCACAGTCTCTACCAGGTTTGTGCAAAATTCCGAATTTTAGAATGGATCTCCATTCAATTCACGAATTGGAATTTAAATTGAATTGGCTCCGCCCCACAGGAAGTTGAATTTGAATTGGAATTGGAATGACAGGAAGTGGAATTAAATTCATGGCAATTCAAAGTAATTCCACAGTCACACAACAGGAAGAATGTGTTGAATCTCACATGCATTCAGTTTTGGGAAAGTCACTTTGCACTGTAAAATCAAATAGCTATTCTTACTTAAATTTAGTTATAACTCAGTTATTGTCTTTTGTTGATTATGTTGATTTTGCTTTTTTAGATTACTTGGCTAAAAGGAGTAATTTAATGTTGAGGTGGAAAAGTGAACATGATCATTTAAGTCAAGTAAACTATACTTGAATTGCTTAAGTTTTGCTACACTGTGAAGTTAGTTAGTTAGTTAACCTTACTTAACCTGTTAGTTAACCTTAGTTTAAAAAAAACATGCAAACCGATTGTCTTGAAATTACAATGTAATAGGAATTCCAAGTTGTGCAAACAAATGCTTACTTTGTGTAGTACACTTACACTATGAGAATTCCTATTTAAACTAACTTGGCCATTACAAGTAAAGTATATTGTGTGTTTATTAAACACAAGGTCAGCTAACTGATGTTACATTTCCCACAATGCATTTCCAGAATGCCACTGCCCTGACCCACATATTTGTAAAGATATCACATATTAATCCTTACTGAAATTCAATCAAATTACAATAAAGTGACAGTGACACTAACAGTTATATACTGTTGGTGTGTAATTTATGTGGATGCATCGCACAAGTAGATGACTATCCAAAACACTCTGTGGGTAGAACATCAGCAACATGTTACGTTTATTTATATATTGTTTTACACTCTGAAAGTACTGCACAGAGAAGGGGAAACCTCACTATGTACCACCAATATGTGGCACACACCTAGGTTTGTCCAGCGGATCAGGGAACCCCCTAATCTTTGATGTCCACAGTGAGTCAGGACTTTGTTTTTCCATTGCATTCAAAGGCCTGATTTCTGCAGTTCAGTGTATACATGATATTGTGAAGGCATTGGGGTTGATATTAATATCCTGACCAGAGAGGAGAGTGCCATTTAATGGACAGCCACTAACACCCTTCTAGTAGCAACATAAGTTGCAAGGAGATCACCCAAAAATCCTAATCAAGCTCACATTTAGCCTCAGTAACTTAGCAGAGACAGGGTACCTGTATGTATGTTTTCCAGCTACAGATCTGTGTCTGTCTATAACTGTCAGCACTAGTTCACATGATTAGTCTGTTTTGGATAGTCATTGATGGGGTGATGTATCAATATAAACAGTATATATAGCCTTTAGTGTCACTGTCACTTTATTATTGTAACTTAGGATTGAATTTCAGTAAAGATTAATATGTGATCCCTTTAACAATATGTAGGCCGGGCCTGTGGCATTCTGGAAATGTGGAAATTCCATGTGCCGAACAAAACTGAAACCAAAATATCCAAGATGGTGATGGTGTAGTCTACAATGGAATATACAGGTAAAACATTTATCATTTTTTCAGCAGTAAGTAAATGTCACCGATCTATTGCCTCAAATTCAATGTGTAGATATGGAATATAATGAACTTAAGGCATTAGTTTTGTTTTAGCAGTATAATAAATGTCACTGATCTCTTTCTTCAAATATATAGATAGATAGATAGATAGATAGATAGATAGATAGATAGATAGATACTTTATTGATCCCGAAAGGGAAATTCAAGAATTGAATTGAATTGAAGAACAAATTGAATATGTAATAACAGTGGTTATTATTACATAATTGTCAGTTACAATCAGGGGTGCCACTAGACCCAAAAATCCAGGTCTAATCTGATGATAATAATATTAATCTGCTGCCAAAGAGGCAATAGGATCTAGTTTACCTTAAACCTGAACACACAGTACAGTTCAATACTTGGGCACATGCCCCAGTAAAAGGGTCTATAGTGACGCCCCTGGTTACAATGTAGATTTTAAAACAAGAAGTATGCGGCTGTTGTGGTAGATCGGAGTCAGAGAGCAAAGTGGATGTGTCAGGGGAAACATTTGACAAATAAATAAAAAAAAGAAAATGTGCTTACTTTCTTTTCTCCACTGTTAGAAGACGGAGCCGTTGCTCTTTTCTGTAGTTTTTCCATTCTGCAGGTGGTAACTGGTTTTACTGGTTTACCCACTTTACACAAACTGAGCACATGGTATGAGGGTTAACGTTTGACAGAAGGGCAAAATGACTTTGTTTCTTATGGATAGCACTGACATTTGCCATGTAAATACCTTTATTGTCGATGTAGATATGCTCTTATTTCAAATCTAGGTCAAGTTTATTAGACAACCCCAGCTACCAATGGAAAAAAGTAAGACACCTAAAATTATGTTTCAGGATACTTGGCTGCAGCTGGATACTTTATATTTGTCATTGGGTTCCTTTAATTCTTTGTGTTTCATTTAGTCTCCACAGGCAGACAATCACCCCTTTGTGTGGTGCTCACAGCAGCCGTCGGAGGCTATGCTATCACAGCCACTACAGCACAAGCAATAGAGGCAGGAGACTGGTTTATCAAAAGCACCACCTTACCAGAGGTTATTCACATGGCAGAGGACACCGGTGCATTTGGTGTGGGTCTGCTGATGACCTGCTTGGCACTGGGCATTGCGCTGTGGTCAGCTGCAGTGGGCATCAAGTTTGCCACAGGAGTAAATAGTCTCTTGAAGATGCTAGGGTTGAACACTTTGACAATGATCTCCGTGGGGCCGTTGATGGCCCTGGGAGCCTCAGGAACTGGAGCTCTGCTGGGGACAGCTGCTGCATCTCTCCTGGTGTGGGGAAAACAGGGACTCTTCATAGGACTCAGTGTTGTGATACTAGTCAGCTGCATTGTAATGTGGCCTCTCACTCCAGCATTGAGAAATCCCCCTGAAGAATGTGTCCTTTTAATGAAACAGCTAATAGTGTTCTTGATTATCCAGTTCATTGTCATATTTTTGGGGATTATTTTGAGCTTTGTTCATCCAGGTGCATATATTTTAATGCTAATAATGACATGGGCCACCGTGGGTTCAGAACCAACTCGCCAATGTACGTTAGCCCAAAAACTGTTGAGACATGTTCCTGGTCAGATGCCAGATTCAGGGGATTTCTTTGTGTACAGTTTTTGCATGGTGACCTTGTTCACGGGTTTTACAACTGGAGCTACAGCGTTTTTTCTATCCTACAGACAGCAAGCACAGCAAGCCACCAAAATAATACTGTTATCGTGTGCACATATTGGACCACTGTGTGCCACCATAATGGGATCTGTGATTGGCATCTACTCCATGCTGGGTTTAAAGACTAAAGATGCTGAAACAGTGGCTCTCGGTGCAGTAAGCACAACTATATTGGCACTGAAAGGTGTTCCAGCAGCCCTGGACAGCCTTGGACCGTGTGGCACCGCAGGTCTGCTCCTGGGAGTGGGCAGCATAGCAGGGCTATCTGTGGAAGCTGCTGTAATAGCTGCAAAGATGAGGTACCATGGACCAGGCGGTGCAGGTGCTTTGTTAGGGGCATTTGGGGGTGCTATTTTAGGGACAATATCTTTATCGATATCTAGAAAAATACTATTATGGTCTGTAACGACTATTGTGGCTGCAATTCCAAATCTTGAGAGAACTGAACGAATTGGATGTGGAGACGTAAACACACTGGAAAGTGCTGTTGAGGGTGCAGTGTTTTTTGGCATAGTTGCTCTAGCAACAGGAGCTGTAGGACTGGCAGTAATAGTTATTGGGTTCACAGGAAATACAGGGTTTGTCATAAGTATTGTTGTCAGCTTAGTAGCAATCATATATTTATTCAAATTGACTAAATAATGCATGTTTAGGCTACCTCAAAGCATTATGGTGGTTATTGCATTTAGCAGATGTTTTTCTTCCAAAGTAACTTACAGAATATAAACTTACAATAGTTCAAATTAACAGTAAACATTTTTTAAGGAGGAACCACTGAGGAAAATAGTCTTAAATCTGACCTATAGCGTTTATGGCAGGTCGATACAACAGACTCAGGCTCATCAGAGACTGCAGTGGGCGATTGGGGATATAGAGCTGGATCATGGCATTGAGATAGCAGGGAGCAGTACATGTCCAGAGTGAGGGATTTGAATTGAATTCTGACTGCTATAGGAAGCCCAATGCTGAGTGGCCAGGAGTTACATGTGTCCTCTTTGGCTGATTAAAGACTAGGGCTAGGGAATAGGCCTACTGCAGCATTCTGAATGAACTGGAATGGTCTCACTGCAGAAGCAGGCAGGCTAGGTAGGCCTATGTATTGCAATAGTCCAGTATGAAAATAACCATAGCCTGTACAAAAAGTTGTATGCCATCTTGTGTCAGATAAGGTCTGATCTGCAACCTTCTGTAAAGGATAAACCATCATGATTTTGCTATTGAAGCTAGTTCTGGGCTACATGCTCATCAATTATTAATTCATAATTAATTAGGCCTACTGATGTCCTGTGTTTCATGTCAGAAAAGTTCGCTGAAAGATGGCTGGCCAATGACAGCAAAGTAATTGCCGTATGTCTTGTATGCATTACAATGGTATGTTTGATGAAATGCCTGAAAATTACGAGGCCGTGTGCCGGGCCGATCTGAAAGCTTATGCTGCCACCTAGTGTATTAAAAGTTTACGTGAAATCCGATCAGTCTCTTTTTCAATAATTGTTTAATTGGTCAAAAACAGAATATACGTTTCGATTTTTGTACAGTAAATCGAATTTGTTGATTAAATGAATCAGAAAGTAATAGGAAAACTTACAAAACACGTAATTTATTTTAAAAAACAGTTTTTGGAAAAATCATTATATTCAGTGACGTCACTCTCACCAGCCGATTCATTACCCAACATGGCGGCCTCCCTTGTCAGATTTGTCCGTGGAGGGATCCACAAGACTTTAAATCGTGAGTAACCTTCAAGCTTGCCTTGTTCATGAAGAACACAAACATATTAAGGATCTTTAAAGTGGCAGGACAACCCCATTTTTACCGAACGACTTATTTTATCGTTGAAAGCCGCACAAAACAGTTGACCTTCTCAGCATATCAAACTAGCACGCTAGCAGTCGCTAGCCAATGCCATCGTTTGCTGTGCAATTAAACCGTTTCCACTGACCTAGTGTGTTCACAGTGTTTACTATTTCTAACGTTGTCAACAGAACATCACAATATATGAGTTTCTTCACCTATTGTAACGTAAATAATTGACTGGCTAGCCAACCAATTGTGTGTATAGTTGAATGTAATCAATGCGAGCTAGCAGTTATTATTGGCTATCATGTGCAGAATTTAACGTTACGCGTGTTTGTATGTAGTCTAGTTGCGGTTGTTGGTGGCATGGTAAATAACAGAATGAATGCAGAAATCCCTCAGAAATACTTATTTTAACGTAACCTTTGTTGTAGTGAGTCGGAACGCCGCTCTTATCCAAACGCGGTCGGAAACTACAACTACTGAAACCAAGCGTAAGTAACAAACGTTGCCTTCATCCAATGTTTAGTCCTAAAACTCTTAAGTTTGCCTCAGCCTAGTGTGCTTTGTTAGTTGTTAAGAATTCATGTTGTGTTTTTCAACGTCCATCAGAATAATTAACGTTAACTTACTCTCAAACAGCAACTGTCAGACCTAAGGATGCCGTCGCCCACAACCAGTTGTCTGCTTTTGGAGAGTACGTGGCGGAGATACTACCAAAATACGTTCAGCAAGTCCAAGTGAGTTCTATACTCTTAAGTATGACCTTTGCCATTTTCCTTTTCTTTCACCGAAAAATAAATTGATATATCCATGCAGAGCAAGGTCGTTGTGGGTCTCCTCTTGAAGTCTGGTGAAGATATTGTGCAATATTTATCATACTTATGAGCACACTTGTGATTTCAGGTGAGTTGCTATGATGAGTTGGAGATCATGATTCATCCTGATGGAATAATTCCTGTTCTGACATTTCTGCGTGACCACACCAATGCACAATTTCGGAACATGAGTGACCTCACGGCTGTGGACATCCCCACACGACCTAACCGCTTTGAGGTGCTGAGTCTTACCATTTCTGTTGTTTTTTGTTTGCCTTTGCTTAAAGACACCTACTGTGATTGGCATTACTGTTGTTTCATGCCATTAACTTTTCCCAATGTTAGACTGGATCAGTTTTATATTGATTATCATTATTATATGTTGACTGAGCCTCTGTTACATTGATATTCCTTTGCTCTGAGATTATACTTGCCTTGTTGGCTGTGTAACACCTGAAGCTTTAAAAGATATAAGTAACTTTCATAAGTGTAATTACCGATTATACTCACTAGTTAAATTCATGCCTTCTTCTTTGTCCTTATAGATTGTCTACAACATGTTGTCTCTTCGCTTCAACTCGCGCATCCGTGTGAAGACGTATACAGATGAGCTCACCCCTGTCGATTCCAGTGTGTCTGTTCACAAGGCAGCAAACTGGTATGAGAGGGAGGTCAGTACACATGTTCCGATTTAGACTCCGATGTACACTGAAATACCTGTTTATTTTAAGAAAATATCAGTTGCTTTATACAGACCGCATGCAACAATTTGTCAGTTTTTTAAAGCATGTTTTTAAGAAGCAGCTAATAGCATCTTCTGTAATTTTCAAATTAAATTTCATGGTGTATATAGAATATGTGAAAAACAGACAAATACACCTGTTGTTTATATGTTGCATAAACAAATAAAACAAATGTCTCAGCTAAGTCCTTAACCCGTTAGCCCGCGAATGACCTGGTACTGGGCCTTGTTACCCTCCTCCCCCTCGTACTATACATCAATTCTATACACCATATTTACGAAGCACCATAGTCATACTATACATCGTTTAAAAGTTAAGACTCTCAGGAATCAAAATGTAAAACTTTCCATGAAAAAATGTGTTTTGTACATTACTTTATTTAAGTAGAAATATTTAGGGTCTGGCTATGAGTAATGAAAATGGCCTAACTTCTTGCAAATTCAAATTGTTCTCTCGTGAGAACTTTGGATTTCCAGGGTAAGGATAACGTTCACAGAGCACTGGAAGGCTATTGTCCCTGTTTTACTGCACCAATCATTAAAGGAGAATTCCGGTGTGATATTGACCTAAAGTGAGTTGAAACATGATACCGAGTGTGAACGTATGTCTCATAGCTCACCTTGGCTTGTCCCCTGCACTCAGAAATCTGGTGCTAGTTAGCCAGGTAGATAAATAGATAGATACTTTATTGATCCCCAGGGGAAATTCAAGTGCCAATGCTACCAACAGTTTTTCGTTGCGGTGCCTCGGGCATCGGCCTAGCCATGCAAATAAATCACTGTTTTACACCATTTACGAGGCTCAAAGTAGCTCCATACTTCATTGGTAGACTTCCGAGGGCCTTGACATTTAAAACGAGACATGGAGAACTTTGAAAAAGCACTGGTAGTTTATTTACAAGATGATTTATACAGACAGTACCTTAAGGAATTTTACCGTACAACGCCATCTTGAATTTAGTCACGATAAGTCGAGCGATGAGTACAAACGAACATGTTTGCACGAACGAACATGTTTGCACGAACGAACAGGTAACAGGAAAGCAAGCCTCTGGGGGCAAGAAGACTGAAGCAATGACGTTGCGCGTGGATTATAAGGGAGGAGGAAGTACCTCCTCTGTGTCTCACACGTCAGTCGTCCAGCCAATGGTGGCTGGCATAATGAAATATGGCTTTTGGGGAACCCATGACGGTGTGTCCCATAGTGAGCTGCAAATTAACCATTTAAGATATTTAGCTAACCTTTTGTAACTATCAAAGGCTATTTGTTTTTGTTTGCGACACAGGTCAAAGAATTAACAGTGGGTGTTGTTTGTAACTGACAAAAGTTCTTGTTTTTCAGGTGTGGGATATGTATGGTGTTTTCTTCGCCAATCACCCAGACCTAAGACGAATCCTGACAGATTACGGATTTGAGGGACATCCCTTCAGGAAGGACTTCCCTCTCTCTGGATATGTCGAGGTGAGGATGGGTGACACTATTAACTCATTGAATGCCAAGCTGTTTTCAGAAGCTTTGTCCTAGAGTGCCAGCAATCTAGACCATTGTTGATGATTTTTGTACAGCCACAGCATATTCTGTGTTATAGCTATGAACACATACAATGGCTCGTTTGAAAGGTGAGACTTTAAGCTCTCAGTGGGTGCAAACCGTGTATTTCTACACGCTTCTGTTCCTGAGAAATCGCAAGCTAAACAGTGGCTAGTTTTCATCAAAATCGCTGTTTCTTTTTTCTAGAAATGGAGATATAACGTCTTTCATGAAATATGAAGTGTTGCCTGTAAAGGAAGGGGAAGTGACCTAGCGAGACCTGGCGAGACTGCCACCTAGTGATAGACCCACGAAAATGGCCTGGTTTTGAGCTGACGTGCATGCGTTACTGATTCGACCCAAAGCGGCAACCAAGTTATGATAAAATGTCCAGATTGTGCGTTTTCATGAGTATTCGATCATCATATATTTAATTTCCATATATATTCCATATTTAAGTTCCCAAAATCACATATAAGGTGTGTTAGAGTGTCTAGTTTCGTAAGTAAAAAAAAAAGCTAAAAACATAATATTAAGTTTTTGGCACTCAACGCATGGGAAGGAAAAATGTAATATTACGTTTTTGGCACTCAATGAGTTAAACACTCGTGTTCAACTTTCTCCCACATTACCCCAGTAAGAACAGAGGTGCGTTCAAAGGCGAACGTTCGCTAACGTTTGCAAACAATTTTCTGTTTGCCTTAGAGTTTTTTGCGAATGTTGTGAACATTCGCAAACAGGTTGAAGAGGTAGTTCTCTACGAACATGTTGGGAGTTGGACAGAGAGTTACCATTGAGATGAAATATTTACACAAAATTGTTCAAATGTATATGTTTATACAAACATGGTCGCCGCGAACGTTCACTTTCGCAATTCAAGGAATTTTAATGCGCCTTAGGATTTCTCCACTTAAAAACGTGTATGTGATTGAGAGCTTGCTATTTAGGTTCTAATATTACCATAATAAAGAGAAGGGCAAGCACAGTTTCCTGTTGTTGCATCAGTCACTTTGTAAACACTCAGTCGTCTATCCGAGGGACGCCACCTTACATGGTTTTCCTCCAGAGGAGCTGGGTTGATTAAGTGTGGAGCCATAGGCCCCCATTTGGGACCTGAGTTTGGGATTACAGCTGTATAACATTGCTAAGAAGGGCCAGTCTCTTTTTAGACATCATCAGAGGAATAGTGTGAAGCCTTTTTGCATTTTTTTTTTTTGTCATTGTCTACTAGGTCAGGCTGGGTGGACATAGCCCTAGTGTGAAATTGGTATTTTGTTCTCAAAATGTCTGTTAGTTGTTTGTTTTATTTATATATATATATATATATATATATATATATATATATATATGTGTGTGTGTGTGTGTGTGTGTGTGTGTGTGTGTGTGTGTGTGTGTGTGTGTGTGTGTGTATGTATGTATGTATGTATGTATGTATGTATTTTAGCTCTGCTGACCAGCAGATGGCGTTAGTATCGCATTGCCTGGTTGTCTGATCCAATTGAAAAGCAACAACTGGCGCTGTTGAGATGACCCAAAATAAATATATGTGGATATTACGTAACTGTATTTTTAAATGCACTTCCTTCACCTCATTCCCTCCATCTGTTGTGTTTGTAGGTGCGCTATGATGACGAGGTGAAGCGTGTGGTAGCCGAGCCAGTGGAGCTTGCCCAGGAGTTCCGCAAGTTTGACCTTAACAGCCCGTGGGAGACTTTCCCAGCGTACCGGGAGCCCAAGGATGCCCCGAAATTGGAGGCTGGAGATAAGCCTCCTGCAAAATGATCTATCCGTTGTGTGTTGTATCCCACTGCTACTCTCGATGCAGGTATTTATGTAAATAAACAAACAGGTTATGTGCATCTTTGGTCTCTAAAATCTCATGGTGGACTGAAGCTCAACAAGCAGAATAAAGATTATATAGATACAAATATGTCTGACTCATCTTTTTACTCAGTTGGTTAGGTCATAACATGTACTGATTATGAGGTATATCCTCCCGTCTCTTGCACCAACCTTTTCATTTTATCATGTTCACAAATCAGTCATAAATTATCATTTCCATGTGCCAAAATTAAGAATCCAGAGTGAGTAATAGTAATAACAAATATAACGGGGGGGGGGGGGGTCACTTGATTTATTCAAAACACTCTTCATTAGGAGAGGTGTTGGCTTCTACACAGGTTGCTGATCCTCATCAATGATTACAGTGATACATTGTTTTCACCCCCCTTGGATATCTCTCTTTTTTTGCTTTCAGAAATGGAATCTTTGTTTACAATAATTGACAAAAATCTAATCTTTAATGTCAAAGCGAAAGCAAATTTCTACAAAATAATGTTAATTAATTAAAAATATATAATGCAAAATAAGCAGTTGCGTAAATATTCACCCCCCCCCCCCCCTAAAGTAACTGACCTAAATCAACAGTGGTACAGCCAGTTGGTGCTAATAGTCTCACAATTAGTGAAATAGAGATCACCTCAGTGCAGTGAATGGAGTCGAGTGAAATTCATCATTAAGGAATGTAAGGAATAATAATAAAATAAAATAATATAAAATGTGCAAATCTGCCTAGAGCCGGTCGTCACCTGAAGGTCAGAAGGAAGAAGGTTTGTTGGTCTGATTTTTGGTCATCAAACTAGATACTATTTTTTTTACACTGCACATCACCAAAAACACACCATCCCTAATTTGAAGCATGGTGGTGGTAGCATCATGCTGTGTATGCTTCGTAGGCCCAGGAAGGCTTGTATAGGTAAAAGTAAAATGAATTCAGCAAAATATAGGGAAATCCTGGTGGACAATCTGATTCAGTCTGCAAGAGAACTACAACTTGGGAGAAGATTTACTCTCCAGCAAGACAATGAGCCGAAGTCTACAGTGAAAACTACACAGAAATGGTCTTAAGACATCAAGGTGAATGGTCTGGAGTGGCCGAGCCAAAGCCCAGACCTCAATCCTATAGAAAATCTGTGGCTGGACTTAAAAAGGGCTGTTCACACCTGATCCCCTTCCAACCTGGTAGAGCTTGGGCAGTTTTGCAAAGAAAAGTGGAGTAAAATTGCAGTATCCAGATGTGCAAGCCAGATTGAGACCTATCTACGCAGACTCCATGTTTTAATTACGGCCAAAGGTGCATCTACTCAATGCTGACTTGAAGGGGGTGAATATATATGCACGATTTAAATTATTATATCACTTATTTTAATTTTAGTATATTTTTAATTAATTAACATCACTTTGCAGAAATCTGCTTTCACTTTGACATTAAAGAGGGGATTTTTGTAAATTATTGTAAAAAAGGCCACATTATAAAAGCAGTAGAAGTGGAAATATCTTTGAATTCCACTTTATATCTTTGAATATCTGTGAATACTTTTTATAGACACTGTATATGCTGTGATTGACCTTTACAGAGAATTGCAATACTCTCCTTTGGTTTTCTTGTGTTTATTGATCTTGAGTTGAGCTTGGCAAAAATCCATGTAAGCATTCATTTTTAGAACACTGAAGAAATATTGTTTTATTACATAGCAGAAATGCAATGGCAAATGACACAACCATAAAAGTAGAATAACAAACAAAATACAAATATTTCCTGTCATTCCTGTTCGTGACCAGAAACTCCTGGTCAACTTTGTTATGGTACCTTATGAAAGTCACTGAGTTAAGATGCCATTAGTGGAACATGCTTGGGTTTTTATTCCACCCAACTTCAGGTCACAAAATACAACTCACATAAATAAAGATACATCTTCAATTGTGAGGAATGCAGATGAATGCATACAGGCCATTATGCACTGCAGGAAGCAATATGTGATGCACACGATTTCATAAAAGCATGCATGACAATAAAACACTGGGACCACTGATGTGTTTTCAATGATGCTGGGCAATACAGAGGACCCGTTTATGCTACTTGATTTTTTAAAAAAGATTGAAACTTTTTGTGTGTGCTAGATATTTTTCCTCTTTGTTAGGGAATGTGTCAATGGAATTTTACAATCTTCAAGACAATCAAAAGTTCATTGAAAAAATAAAGGACACATTTAACAGCCCTGTTTAAAGATTTCTTATAGGTGATTTTAGTTAAACCACAAGCATCTGTTGGTTAGAGACTCTTTGTGCTTCTTAGTTTGGAATTGAAATCTCAAGTTAGCCCAAGCTATATCTGTTGTGCTCTAGGTTCTACTCTTACACCACTGAACAAGTTAAGGAACTAATTCAAACAACCTGATTTGAACAAAAATGACTGTATATAATATAACCTGTGACTTGAACAGAATGATTATGTGTTGGTAATTTTCTCAGTAGTACAGTGATGGAGGGGCAGCCGTGGACCACTGGTAAGCACTCTGTACCTGTAACCGGAGGGTTGCCGGTTCGAGCCCCGACCATGTAGGCACGGCTGAAGTGCCCTTGAGAAAGGCACCTAACCCCTCACTGCTCCACGAGCGCCGCTGTTGTAGCAGGCAGCTCACTGCGCCGGGATTAGTGTGTGCTTCACCTCACTGTGTGTACACTGTGTACTGAGTGTGTTTCACTAATTCATGGATTGGGATAAATGCAGAGACCAAATTTCCCTCAAGGGATCAAAAGAGTATATATACTTATACTTATAGATCTCAAAAGAAAGAATAGTCTGATTACTATTAGGGTCAATGCTCTAGCTTTCAGCACTATGGTTGACCTTACATGAAATAGTATTATTAGCGTCATTAGCAGGGTTGTAGACATCTCATTTCGTTGAGGGGTAGTACAGGAAATCAGTTTTATCCAGTTCTGTTGCAAAACCATATGGTTGCTTTTAAACCACAATGATGACAATTTATTAATGGATAAAAAACAACAAGACTCTTTCCAGCGATAACCTTTACAAGGTGCACAGTCAAGAAGGAAGTCATATATTAATAGTTTCCTGGTTTAAAATACACAGGGGTAGAGTTTAGAACGGACTATGACACATTGACAAACATATCAGATCAATATGTATCCCAGCAAGCACTTTCCCAATGTTCATCCATAGGACCCCTCCCAAATTCCTTTCAGTTACGGCTTTGTGTTTTGCTGCGGCTGCTGCTGCTCCTGTACTTTCTGCTTGGGGGCTTCAGGGTACACCAGGAAGCCGGTGAAGGTGATGTACTTGGCGTGGTTGCTGTAGGCACCGAAGCCGTCCCGCTGGTGACTGTACAGCCAGACGGTGTCACCGCGCTGCAGCTGGAGCATCAGACTCTGGCTCTGGAGGGCCTTCTCCTGGTCGCTGTCGTCATAGATCATGGCCTGCACCTCCAAGTGGTTCTTCATCAGCTTGATGGACAGTGTCTTGTGCGGGAGCTTCCCAGCATTGAAGGCGAAGTAGTAAGCACCCGGCAGGCGGCAGGTAAAGGTGCCGGTGGACATGTTGAAGTCGCTGCCGATGTTGACGAAGTCCGAGTCAAAGGTGATGGGGTGGTGCTCAGCGTGGCCTCGGTCCACTCCCACGATACTCTGGGTGCGGCCCACGGAGAAGGCTGACCTGGGATCTTCCTCCTCCTCTTCCTCCTCTTCTGTCTGTTGCTCTTCCTCAGCTTGCTCCTTCTCATCCTGCGCTTTCAGGATGTTCTCCCTGGCGTCCGGGATGACCTTGTCGGTCTGGGCGTTCTCGTGAACCACAGCCTCGTTCTCGTGGCGGTTCGTCGTCTCTTTGACGACCGGCTCCTGGAAGCTGTAGGTGTCAGGGTAGATCAGGTAGCCATTGAAGGTGGTGTAGTGGCCCGTGTTGCTGTAGATGGCGTAACGTGGGTCGCCATGGAGACGGAGCCAGACGGTGTCGCCGAAGTCGAGCTGCAGCATGGCGCTCTGACTCTGCACTTTCCGCTCCTCGTTGGCGTTCTCATCGTAAACGATGGCCTGCACTTCGTTGCGGTTCTTCATCAGCATGACTGACAGGTCCCGGCGGGGGAACTTCCCCACAGTGAAAGAGAAGTAGTACGCCCCGGGTATCCGACAGCGGAACATGCCTGCTTTGGGGTCGAAGTCGCCGCCAATGTTGACATAGACCTTATCAAAGGTGACCACCATCTTGGGGCCACCCTCCATGCTGTTGGTGCGTGCTACAGAGAAGGCCGATCGCTGCTCCACGTCCTCTGTCAGACGGGCAAAGCCCCATGCCAGGGTCACATGACTCAACAAGCCAATCAAAAGAGGCCAGGTGTGCTTCATCCTCTTTTCTGTGGGGATCAAAGAGAATAAGGGTTAAGTTAGATTTGATAACCTTGAATTCTTGTCTAAAATAGCCCACTTGTATTAAATCTCAAATCTCAGTAGTTGCAGTAGAACATTTTTTCTCAGACAAGATTAGGTCATAAAGGTCACTGGCCACCTATTGTCATGAAAAAACATCAAACAGTATTAATAAATCATCTAGGAAGCTTATCCAACAGAGAGGCAGCCTACAGTAACAATTTGAGTTATTCTGCTTGAATGCTATTTGTTGGAGATTTATGCTTTAGAGATTTATACAAGACACTACATTTTACAGACCTCAGACCTGTCATTCTTGTGTCATTTTCAGATATTGTAGGGATGATATACTAATGTGAAAGAATTTACAAACACTCGAACTGCAATCAATATTTTTGTCTGTCTGTATTTTCTGTATTTTTGTATTTAGTCTTTCATTTTGTGTACACTGCTTTACATTGTTTGCCTATATTTATTTCAACTCTTTGTTTCTCCCTGCAGAGGTAAATTACAAACCTATTCACACGCTAATGAGAGATAAGTAAATGCATTTTTCTGTGAAAGCCTGTTCAAACAGAGCTATTCAGAAATATCTTAATTTATTCTGGAAGCAAACAATGACATTGTTACAGTGTACATCTAAACAACTCTATTAGACTTTTAATGACAGCAAACAAAAACAGTATGTCTGGTGAAAGTGAATGCATGTTTAATGGAACAATCAGGTGCTGATCAAAGTTAGCAATGTGTCAGTGGGGACAAAATTACAGTACATAAAATATTCATCATAGCAGGAAACCTGTAGCGCAGGGAAACCTGCTGTGGAGCCTTTACTTTATAGTGAATTGCTATTTACAGCAGGCTTTTCTATCTCATTCCAAAACAATGCAATCATAAAGTCGCATTCTCTAGTGTTTTCTGAGTGATGATTGTATAATGATGGAAGTGATGGTTCTGTTTTTGTAAAGATGATAAAGGTGCAGAAAAGTGAATCAATTTAAATTTATTCCATTTATTTATACACAGGCTTTCTGCCTCTGCACTTGCAATCTACATCAGGCAGTGCATGCAATGTTACATAATGGCGTTTTCAATTATAGTGCATATATTGATTTTAAACCATTAGTCCAATATTATGGAAAGCACTCTGAATGTACTCTGACTGAGTAAACAAGACTGATTTGCATTCTGATTCCCTTGGCCCATTCAACAACTTCCTCATATTTAACAAACTGGCTTGCTCTGGATTCTCAAGGGAACAAACACGTTACTTTTCCGTGGGTGTTCACAGCAACAGGCCAATGCAACAGAAGCAGATGCAAGACTATCACAGTGCAAGCAGTGCTGTCCACAGTTTTCATGGGTGGAGGAGGCTGGCGATAGACTCCAAGTGGAGCACAGCACTCAGAGGACTCTGCCTGCAGGTTGAAACACTTCTCTGTGCTGTGTTGTGGGATCACACAGAAGTGAGTCTGCATTAATTAGGAGCTAATTACTACTGGGGAGCGCACACTTGACTTGGCTAATGAAGGAGCTGCAGAAGACAGAGAGCTTGATCAATGTGTTTATTCCTGCTATGCATGCTATTGGGGGTGCTATGCTATGCATGCTATTGGTTCTGCTTTCATAGAGGGATAAGATGGTTCTGAATATGCAGATCATTTAACACTTCAACTCTGAGAGACTGTGACATTGCTTTCCTTAACTAAGCAGTGATGGTAATTAAAAATACAAAATGCACAACAATAACTGGCCTTGAGGAGGGGGTCAAAGCAGAGTAGTGTTACCATAGTGTTACTACTGGAAGCAGTATGACAATAATTGCTTAAATTGCATGATTTATGACATTGTTGACATGTTGTACATGTATTGTATACTCAAGTTGCATGGTTACATTTTAAGATTTATTCTATTTTCTTCAATCAAGTCGGCTCCACCACCTCCAATCATTATTTGGTCAAGCTTCCACAGGAATGTGTCTATGATCATTTCCAATGACATTATTTTGTGTGTTCTGACTTTTAAAAAACCCTTTAATACCTCATCATTGCTGGATAAAATCTTCAAAGGTATAAAATGAATCGGCACTCCACACCCTAATGTTACAAGACCTTTTGCTAATGCTCCTGCTACCTCTTCATAGCGCACAAATTCCTTTTAATGCTTCATCGTTCTTTTGAAGCAAATCACTTGGAGATATTTGGGCCTTTCTTGGCTTTGTGCCAGTGGTTTTGCGCTACAGTAATGTCAGCCAGCACAATTTGGTTTATAAACAGATGCGATCGGAAGTGCTAAGTAGTGTGTAATTCTTGGATGATCAAGCCTCGACACAGATTGCATTAATCAGCATGATGGCAATCCTGCCCCTACCCTGTTCTTGTCATCGAGCATTGTATCACATCTGTGATGTGGGTGTCTTTTAAACATATTTTTAGCCTTCAAATGCACCACCTTCCACAATGAATAAGATTGCATTAGATTTGTTTTGGTAAATGGAATGGTTTTTGATGCTTTTGTACAAAACATGCATTTTTGACTCATTTTCCATTTCAAAAGCTATGACATATTCCTGATATGAATTAAATATATAACATATATTATATTATATTATATTTTAGAAAATATAGTTTCTATGTTTGCTACTCATAGCACTAATCACAACACCACTGTCGTCAGCACTGCTTAATTTAACAGCTTGCAGATGATACAGTTAGTCAGATGACAGAGGATGGATCTCTAAGGATCACTCCTATTCTCATTCATTTGTCACATACAGGAAACAGTGGCAGGCCTTTTACATCTGTGCTATCATCACCAAATGTGCTAGAGCTAGACCTAATGACACTCGTAGGGCAGAGAGCAGTTCATCATGCTATTATGCTGCTTATCTAGGGCATCATAATGGGCTTGGTAGAGTACGCTAGTCAAAGTACTTCTTGGTGTCTTTGTACTGTGTTACTGAATCCATCCCTCAACAACAACAGCTGCAAGGCTGCATGCTATGAGGGAGAATCCCATGCTAGGGTGGTCACAGCAAAGCAGAGTGGTGAAAACAAGGGCAATGCTTCAGCAACCAAAACACGCTAATGAAAAAAATAACTCTCTGTCATGTTACTTAATGAGACCTCAGAGGAGGAGAGATTGCAGATATTTTCTATATTTTTTTTAAAATCCTTTTACCCACTTTTGAACAGATGCGAAACGCTCAACTGGCGGCCCAGTTTTGTGTCAAATGAGGCTTCAAAACAGCACAGTTGTGTCGTTGCTGTGCTATCTGGTGAGAGGACTGCCTAGTGTGTCTGCCATCTTCGTTCAAGCCTGGCACACACAGATATCCCTGTCATAACTGTGGTTAATCCCTGTGTTTTGTATGACAATTCCATTGTGTGAAAAGATACAAATAAAAGGCTATAATTGCCATGGTAATGACAACAGAGAGGAGCACTGAATTCAGACTCTTGGTGCATCATCTCCATAGCAAAAGCCTTTAATGGCTGGATATTGTATGTTGTCCCAATTGAGCGCATGGTACAACAAGATGTTAGATTGTAGAAGCAATCTGAAGGGACTCATTCTGCCTCTGATCTGTAAAATGACAAGCTTCACAAAACTGTTTCAAATCTGGATGAGGCTCTTTCATTTCTGGAATGGCTGAGGGGAATTGTATTATGGACATATCTTATGGCAGACACTAAAATGAAAGAAATTGAAAATGGAAGAAAGAAAAATAGATAATGAACCTTTGAACAAACAGCCACAGTCAAAGGTTGGTTTCTTTGGCCCCCGGAACACAGTGAATGAGCATCCACAGCTTTCTTATTCATGTTAATCACCTGGTGCACAGACCATGGCCCCCAGCAAAATAGCTATACGAGAGGGTTGTGTGTGCGGCCCTTTGAAATGGAAATCACTACAAACCCATAACATCCAGACTGGCTCGTCCTGTTTTTAAGGGAGGCTATTTTAATCACATGGATAAAACGCTGGGATTCATTCGTTTTTAACGAGATGCAGTGAATAGCAAATTGAGATGGGGCGTGGAAGGTGAGGTGTGTGGCTATCACTGGCACTGTTGAGATAGATCTGCATGTGTGTGTGTGTGTGTGTGTGTGTGTGTGGGGGGGGGGGGGGGGGGGGGGGGGGGGGGGGGGGGGGTGAATAACTCAGCCTGAGAAGTGCTGTTGTGCTTTGCACAGCTGCCAAGGTTGATGAGGTTATACCCCTTGGAATAACACACAGATGGCAATACAATAAAGTGAGAAATATTTATATGAACTAACAGGAGGAACAACATGTTGACTTAGCAGTGTGGTTCCATTGCCATATAAAATATATACCTTGCAAAGTAAAGCACTGATAATTAAATGTGTATTGAATTAAGGGTGTGATACTGTAATCAAGTGCATTCTGTCAGCTTAGTTACACAGTTCTCAGGACCAGAGACTGTTAATCTTCACAGAAACCTGACGCAGTTGCTTAGACATTTTAATGTTATTTATAAAGAAGCATATAGGATTAGGATACCTTTGTTAACATGTTAAACACATCTAATTCATTGTATCAATATTCAACAACTGGTTGCAGCCATGCACTTTACTGAATGCTTGACTTGAACCCTGAGGGGCAGGGGAGGGATTATAAAGTTAGGTCAGTTTGGAGGGAATCAATAACTGTGTTTTTCCATCACATCAAGAAAAATCAACATACTTCTGAAAATAACATAGCATTCTTATATATTTCAAAGGGCAATAATATAATATCCAAGAATGACACTGTACTGACGCGGGTTCAGTTTCATGATACAGGGTCTGTTACACTGTACGATTGTCCATATTCCTGTCTCAGTCAGTGAACGAGGCCAATCCCTGTGCTAGGAGTGAAATCGTGTTGACACACTGAGCCTTGTGCCAGTCACTACAGACAGATATCGTTCATCGTGACTCATTCAACTCACGCCACCAAAATAACTGCTGAGGGTTCGCACTTCACATCACAGTCAGATTTAAGAGGCTGAAAATGCGCCACAGTTGCGCTTAACAAGAATGGGTGATGGAGGTGTTTATTGGTAGCGGTGTCAGAGGGGACTTTTGGGTCTCCATTACCTCAAAAATGACCCAATTTATTAGTTATATTATATTGGAGTTATATGCTCCTTGGCAACGTCAGTGCCGAGACAAAGTTAGGGAAAGGATTCTATATTCTCCAACTGACTTATTGACTGCTTTTAATTTACGTCTATCATATCTCAATGGAATGCTCATCTAATGCAAGTCAGGCGTCACCTCTTCAATTCATTCATTTATTTACTTTTTAGTAAATAAATATCTAAATATGAGTGTGCTGGCTTCATCATAGCTGAAGAACACTTAGAAATACAGTACATGTTTAAAACCTTGGTTTTTGCCATTTTTAAACCCAAACTGACTATCCTTCAAAAGAACCATTGTGTTTACCAGTTGCATATATCCAACTGAGGCATTTCATATCTGAAGGTTTGAGCCAGTAGGGGTGTGGGGCCTGTCTCAGTCAGTCCATGTGTCTGGTGAGAGTGATAACAAACATATTCCAGGCAGAAGCAATTTTTGGGAACAACATTTTCATTTTTTTTTTCTTGAATGGAGGCACCATCACTTCAAAAAATAGACAGAAAAAATAGAAAGACAACTCTGACCAGGAGGGTTGGGACTGCAGAATTTAAGCATGACCAAAGAGAAAATAAATGATCTAATTTGCATCTCTGACTTCCTACTTTAAATAGCATTAATTGACGTAACATTAATATTAACACAGATGGGTCCATTATGTAAGAAGCGCCATTATCAGTTCAATGCTTTGTTATGACAGCAACTAAACACTCCAGGGTTTGAGGGCTTATTTTTACATTTGTTTTCTCTCTCTCTCTCTCTCTCTCTCTCTCTCTCTTTCCCCTCTATTCCTTTTGGACCTCTCTCTCGGTGCACTGAGAGGAAGAAAGCGATCATGAAATCCCAGTGACTCTTGTGTTTGTCTGGCCGTTTTGGCAGGCCGCTGCTGAGGACAGAGTGCATCACTCATCGGGCATAAACAACAGACAGGAGAGGCTTTATTTCCCTCGCTGCCGCACTCTGAAACGAAATCTCCTCCGTTCCCGAAAAAATGATAGAGGCCTTTTTCATCTGTCCTTGCTGCTCCAGATGTCCCTGCGCACTGGCGGGCACAGATATCAATAGCCAATGACCACGGGGTTCCTTTCACCCTCTAAATAGGACACACGAGAGCCAAGGCACACGGCCGAGGGTGGACGCCCATGAGAGCACGAAACACACCGATATGAACAGACGAATTTCTTTGTTTTCCTAAAACGTCCAAAAACATTCCCCTCTATCCTTGCATGGAGCTTTGAGTAGCACCGAGGCTACATGCAACTGAATATGGGTCTGCTGCCAATGCAGACAAACGGCACTGCACAAGAAGTCTTTAAGTCCTCAGTGCCTCTCTCTTATACAATCTTAGAGATTGGTCTCTCTTGATTCACTCTACTAAATCCCTGTTTGGAATCTGTTGGTGCTGAGAATAATGCCTCTGCTAAAAGCTAAAATGTTCACACTGTCAAAACAATTGTCTCCAAAATTTCCTGTTGGGGTTTGGCTTGATCATCCAATGTTTCTTTTGTGCATTTTGCCAGGAAAAAAAGAGACTGCACTGTAAATATAAAATTTACATAAGCATTTAATTGGATGTGAATTCATTTGGGATCCACCTTCATTGTGAGATGAGAGTACCTTCTTCAGGACGTCTTTATACTGTAGGCGGAATCTATTAGTGATGAAGCCTCCTTCTGCATATGCAGCAAACAATCTACACTGGACCTTAAGCAAGAGAAAGGTAAGAAAGTCTGATGCATGGACACACATCTATATGCACACTGTATGTCTTCACATGGAGACAAACACAACATGGACACAAACACAAATAAAATTTCACACATACAAAATCTCTCTCTCTCTTTCTCTCTCTCTCACACACACTCACTGATAAAGACACACACACACACACACACACACACACACACACACACACACACACACACATCTATGCATACAGCATCTCTGTCGACTTCCCAGGAAACCCAAATCACACTGGCAAGCAGTCACAAACAAACTGTGCGCAAATATGGCAATCTGGACCGACCTCAAACACAAGCCAAATGAGGATCTATCCATTCTGGCTGTTGCGTCAGAGGAAGGGGGATGGGTGTTATAAAGTTGCTTCTGAATCACACTTGAAAAGACACAGAAAAATGATGGCGGAGAAAGTGAGAATAAGACCTCAGCTTCTGACAGATTTAGGTTAGCTCCTACCTCATTACAGCTATGTGTGGGCTGCGAGGAGAGATGGCGTTTATTATGAGTCTCTCTCTCTCTCTCTCTCTCTCTCTCTCTCTCTCTCTCTCTCTCTCTCTCTCTCTCTCTCTCTCTTTTTTGTCTTTCTCTTTCCATCTCTTCCCCTTATTCAGTGACTCTCCACTTACAGTAATGCGGTGGGTATATTTAAAACATGACATTCACCATCATGATGTAACAGCATCCACAGTAATACTTATGCAACTTATTAATTACCAGAATATAACCGTATGTGGATGCCGTGCACAACCTAACCTTGACCTGAACTCTAATTCTAAGCGGGTCCATACAAGTCGTTGCATCATGAATTGACACTTGAGATGCGAGACTGACAACATGTCACGTTGTTCTTGTACACCCCACAACGGTGTTGAATGAGAAACATCACACACACACACACACACACACACACACACAAACACGCACACACACACATGCAATAGCGAGTGTGTGCAGGATAGAGAAGGAGAGAAAATAATTGGCTTTAGTGGAATGCACAGTTTGTTTACGGAGTTGACTCATCTATGTTCACAGCTACCAGTGTTTTTCTCCGTATTTTCTTTAGTGCACAACAACTGTAAGCCCCATGTTATCTCACACATTTACCATAATTCTATAAAAACACCTCATCTCCACTTTTTCAAACACACACATTATGATTGTACAACACCATTATGACATTATGCAGTATCAGTGGTCACAATGGGCACTGCGTACTGTACTTGCCAACGCCATCCATTGCAAACCCCTGTAGGCACGAACAAGGCTCTTCAAAGGCAATGCAGCTGTGTCAAATCGGACAATTATTCTGCATGGAAAAACAAATCAATACAACTCTAAATTGAGGAGGGAGCTCCGTGCACTGTGCATGGCATGGCCCTCTGCGTCTGACCTCAGCGAGGCTTGTGGTTGTGCTCTGCTCTCCACCTGCAAATTGTCTGAAGAGGATGCTTGGACAGGGAGAGGAGACGAGATGAGAGGGAGATTATGGGATGACCTACTTTCTAATGAAATCTCTGTTGCAATCAAATGTCCTATATATGATATAAATTTGCATATGTTGCATTGCTGTTTAAATCAAGGTCTGAGGCAACTGGAATGAGGCTCACTGGATCACTCTCCTCTCCAGTAGGGTGCTCTCGTCCGTGGGCCGGCGAGATGAGGGATTATGTGCTGTGGAAATAATAAATGGCCCTACGGTGTCTGCGCCAGGATAATATTGCTCATCTGTTTAATAACAGGGCTAATTATTCACACTAATGAAGCGTTCGCCACCACCACACCACCTCCACCCTCACCGCCACCCCTGCTGCCTTAGTCTCTGCCCACAACCTCTCTGTCCTTTCACTGACGGCTGACAGTGAGGTCCCCTAAGTATAAGACAGCTGTCTTACCGAGCTGACACAGTATTGATCACACTGTGTGCTTGCTTTTTAAGCTCTGCTCAAAGAGGTTGGTAGGCTGTCCAAGAGCTTCTGCAAATGTCTACGTATATATGGCCACTTCAGAGGTTTGTCTGTGCATTGCTTAGTGTAAATGGACTGTATTGGCTCTGAATAAAGAATGGTAACAATGATATTGAAATACAATTTCCTGTGTTGCTGTCCATAGAAATACAGACAGAAAACAAATGCATATGACCTCAGCTAAGCATAAAGCTCTCATATAAATAATCTGATCTCATTGTCTCTTTTGATACCCTGCACAGTGTTTCCTTCTGTCCAGACTTGTAAAATCTATCCACAGAAGTATGTTTTAATTTGGCATATACATGACCCAGAAAGTGTGGTGCATCCATGCCTTAAGAAGGTTTTCTCTCTCTTTTTTTCTCTCTCTCATGCACTTTCTCGCTCTTTCTTTCTCTCTTTCTCTCACTCACTCACACACTTTTTCTCTCCCTGTCTCTCTCTCTCTCTCTCTCTCTGGAGCCTTTTTATCTCACACAACACCACCCTTTCCAGTCCTGCCATTACCAGTTAGTGCACTGGGAGATGTCATCTCACCACTCATGTGGAGCAACGACATGAGGCACGGATCTGTCTGTTCCCACACAGAGCTCTCATACAGACAGAGAGAGAGAGAGAAAGAGAGAGAGAGAGGGAGGGAAGGAGGGAGGGAAGGAGGAAGAGAGAGCATGAACGCAAAGATAGGTGGGGTTGGTTGAAAAAAACAGTAAATGAAGGCAGGAGGAACAAAACGGTGTAAAATGGTGGCAATCCAAATGATAAGGACAGCACAGGCAAGCTGAGAAGATAGATAGATAGATAGATAGATAGATAGATAGATAGATACTTTATTGATCCCAGAGGGGAAATTCAGGAAAAAAAAAAAAAAAATGATGTTAAAATACTGACAGGAGGATGTACACCCGGAGAATGGAGGGAGGAGAGAGAAGGCAGAGAACACAGGAGATGGGTGACAAAAGAAAACACACAGAGGTGGGTGGTGTTAAAAGTGAGAATGGGCTTTTGGTGACAATGCTCTTACTAAAAGGACAAGAGGAGAAGGACAAGAGGAGAAGGGTAGAAAGAAATGGGGGGAGGAAAAGGAGGAATATAGAAGGGGAGGAGGGTGTGAAAGACGTTTATCACAGTTCTCAATCTATAGTATTGGGTCTTCATTCTCAATCTATAGTATTGGGTCTTCATTCTCAATCTATAGTATTGGGTCTTCATTCTCAATCTATAGTATTGGGTCTTCATTCTCAATCTATAGTATTGGGTCTTCATTCCTCTCAATCACTGACTATTTTCCTCCCCCTCTATCTCACCACTCTGTGTGGCATACTGGTAAACACACTCCCCAACCCTATAATCAATAAAAACATTCACCCGCAAGACACACACACACACACACACACACACACACACACACACACACACACACACACACAGATACACAAAGTATTTCCTCTGCTCTTCAACCAGGTCATGGGATTCAGCCACTGCGCCCACAATGAATTGGTCTCCACGTGTCCCCTCGGCAATCCATCATCCCTGGCCGGGACTAACAGCCCGTAGTGCAGGCTCAGTCGCTGCCCATTAAGCAGCAGTGTTGTTGCATTCCTCCCCAAAGACGCGGACAGCAGCGAAACACTCGCCCGTTTCTCCCCACCTGCTCGTGGGCAGAGTTGCCTCACACAGCCAACAGAGACATTCGACTGAGAGAGGAGGGAGGGAGGGAGTGTTTGTCAGCACACAAATGAGTTACTCCACTTCTACTCATCTGATAGCCCTGCCAAAATGGTCTGTTTGAAATAGTCTGTTTAATTCATAGACTGATTAAAAAGTATATATATTGGATTGATCATATAAGTGATACGAAACGCTACTTTTGCTTCCTTTTAATTAATTTTGCTGAAATTGGTAATTAGACTGAAATATGTTCATGCTGTGTCAGTTGTGCTTGTGCAAGAGTATGCCCTGTCACACAAAATTCACAATGGCTGACCACAAAATGATCAATAACTGACAACATGAACTGTTTTTCAACCATTCACCTTTTCTCCTCCAAAGCAGCTCTCATAGTGCGTCACCATAACATGATTCATACCCAGGTGTGCTATGTTATCAAACACAAAGCGCTTCTTCAGTCCAGCCCAAAACCTTTAAACCATTTCACTGTTTCATCATCTGATTAATCGTCTGCTTTATTTACACATGCATCTAATAAACATGAATCTATTGATATTAAATATCAAACATGCCCACTCAGAAGATCTCTGTCATTTGCAATGATTTAAAAACAAAAAAAAACTGACATTCTGAAAGCCCAGCAAGGTGCTTACAGACAGATAAGCCTCAGCCCAAACCCCTCTGTTATAGTCTGTTCCTAATTCCTAACTGTTACTTTTTGTTTTGTGGTTGGTAGACCTCCCCAGCCAGGATCTGCTTCCCTTATCTGTTCTCTTCTACAGCTAGCTCCCATTCATAGACCCAGGTGACTAGCTCACAGCTCCAGGGCGTGAGGTCTCTATCCCTGACCTCCACCTTGATCATCTACTCCACGCTCCGCACAGATGAAACACTCCTCCCCCAAAGGAGACCCATGAAAGTCTTGCTTCCACCTCTGCCCCCCCCCCCCCCTCTCTGTCTTTCTTTTTCCCCTCTCTCTTTCCCTCTCTCTTTCCCTCTCTCTTTCCCTCTCTCTTTCCCTCTCTCTTCCTTTCTCTCTCTTCCCGTCTCTCTCACAGGCTGCCCGAGCATCAAGTGTGAACAAAGGGGAAGGAGGAAACCGATAAGAACTACACACTGAGGTAACTGATAAACCTCGTATCTCAGCGCCACATCAAAACACTCCTCTGTTCTGCATTCGCTCCCTCTCTCTTTTAACAAAGGGATCGAGCACCATGTGCTTAGCCAAAAGCACAGAGTTAAACACGCCGTGTGCCCTTTTGCTCGCTGCAGATTCCAGCATAGATGCTAATACCGATCAGATAAGAGATGCATGCATCCTGGCTGCAGCAAAGCAGCGAGAAAGAGGGGGGGGGGGGAAATCCCACGCTGGATCCCACTGCTCAGCCGATTCAGAATGGGAGCAGGAGGGTGAGCAGCCTGCCCTGTGTCCTGCCCAGAGACCCGCGCCGGACCTGTGGTGTGCTTACCTGTGTGTGGAGAGGAGGGCTGAGGTCTCTGTTCAACTCCTCTGAATGAGCAGTGGTGGCTGGACAGGAAGCGTTTGGTCTCTGCTCTGCCTCCCGGAGCGTGTGTGTGTGTATCCTCAACCTTCTGCTGTTGTCTGGCAATCTGCGTCTCTCTCTCTCTCTCTCTCTTTCTCTTTCTCTCTCTTTCTCTCTCACCCTCTCTCTGTCACACACACACACATACACACACACTCATAGGAGGATCTGAGAGCAATCGAGGGAGGCTTTAGGTGGTAGGGGGACTCTGGAAGGACGATTAGGAGTGCTACTCGGGCAGCATTCACCATGGGGAGATGCAAGGGGGGTTGGGATTACAGAGGGAATGAAGGCACAATCTGTAGAGGGTGGTGTTCAATTAGGTTTAATCTCTGACAGTATCAGAATGTGTTATACTGTATGTGTGTGTGTGTGTGTGTGTGTGTGTGTGTGTGTGTGTGTGTGTGTGTGTGTGTGTGTAAGATAGCAAGTGTTACTGTGGGCATGTCCATTTGTGCATGTGATGCTATGTAATATGCTGTTTGCGATATGATGTGATTAAGAAGTCATACGTGTGTGTGTGTGTGTGTGTGTTTGTGTGTGTGTGTGTGCGCACCATGTGTAAGCTTGGTGTCCATTTATCTCTGTGAAGATTAAGATACGTAGCAAATACATAAAGCCATACCTGTAAAACTCAGTGTGTGTGTGTGTTCAGTGTTTAAGCACTTAAACACGGGATCTAGTCCGTACTGAGGGTTTTTCAGTATTGCAACAATAATGGCAATTTCGCACTCTTGTGCATGATTATAGTCATTATCCTGATTCCCAGGAGGGCAGAGAAAGAAAGAGAGAGAGAGTGAGAGAGAGGGAGGGAGGGAGAGGGAGAGAGAGGGAGAGAGGGAGAGAGAGGGAGGGAGGGAAAATGAGAGGAGAGGAATAGGGTGGGGGAGGTATAGAATTCTCTGTGAGAGTCGAGTGCACAGCACAATTATCACATTGAGATATTTTCTCTGGCTATCATCCTTGCTGCTTGCACAGGCACTTTGTAACCCAGTGCTAGGTTGATATGATTTTTTGGAGTGTGTGTGTGTGTGTGTGTGTGTGTGTGTGTGTTGGTGGGTGGGGGGGGTGGGGGGGTCCAGTTGGCACAGGTGTAGATCTCTGCAAGGATACGCCAAATGTTTGGATAGCACTGAAAACAGATGAGCCCTTTCAGCCAAAAATAAAATTGCTCAAAGACAGACTGTGAGACATTTACGCTGTGAATCCATCCAGGTACTCTAATAGTTCACCGGAGAGTCTCTCTGGTGGACATGTTTGCCATTTCTGCTGGTTATATAACGAACGACCCAGACAATTTGCAGAAGTTGCACAAGTTGCACCAAAAAAAAAGAAAGAAAACAAACGTACAAGTGTGAGCATCTGAATGAAACATCCCGTCCTTTGATACTGCGGCGGCGTGAGCTCTAATACGGCTCTGTGGACTTTGGAGGGGACAGTGGAGAGAAACGAAAGGCACAGAAAATCCCTTTGACACTTTCTCCGAGAGAGCCGTGTCGGAGAAGAGAGGAGTGCAGCCCGATAGGCTTTGGGAGGATAAGGCTTTGGGAGGAAAAGGCTTCTCGGCCAGAAGAGTGACAGGTGCGTGTTCGGGTGGAGATAAGGGGGGCGCTGATAAAAGTAGCACATTAAATTACCGCCCCAGCAATCCACAAAATAGTGCTGTTTCGGCGAAATGTGTCATTAAACTTTGGATGATAGCACTGCTGTGTGTGTGTGTGTGTGTGTGTGTGTGTGTGTGTGTGTGTGTTGTATTTTGTATTTTGTTATCTTGTCCTCTTTCTGGGGAAATGAGGGGAGTGCAAAAGCCTATTTTTAGTTTGGCTTGTTCTACAAAAAAAAATACTAATAAGAAATCTAGGACAACCTGGAATTTCAAAGAGGTCCTGGTCAGAGATGGATCAAAGCAACCTTACCTCCAAGGGCTTGCCTTCATTTCCTCCAAAGAACAAAAACAGCAAAGCTGTGAGTTCAACAGATGAAAACCATAAAAAACAGATTATGCCTGTTGAAGACTGAAATATGTAGTGATCACATATCTTATATATGTTATCATATATAAGTATTCATGAACAGAATTTCAGAAATGTTGAAAGTTACAGTTGCATTTATGTTAACAGTCTCAAACTAATTCCTATAGTTCTAATTTTCACTTCTGTTTCCTCAAATGCATCAGTCATTCCAGTATAGGACTAAATGGGTGGAATGTATTATGTGTGATGGAATGTGCCTATGTATTTTGCATTGAGGGATGCAAGATGTCAAGGCTGGTTGCACGGATGTTGGTTTAACATAATATTGCATGTATCTGCTTGAGCTATATTAATATTTCAAATAAAAAGCCATTTGCTCATGGTTTGGCTCAAAGAGGTCAAATACATATCAGAGACTACATACTGTTTACTGGAAGAGATGAATGTCAACTAATGTTTGAAATATGGTTTTGTATCTGATTGTGTGTGTGTGTGTGTGTGTGTGTGTGTGTGTGTGTGTGTGTGTGTGTGTGTGTGTGAAGTAACTAACAACATTCATTCATTAATTCTATAAAGACTGTCTCTTCAAGACAACACAATTACATGATTAAAAAAAAAAGCCCTGCTGATAGTAAAGGCTTTGAAATGAGACTGAACACCAGTGGTTTTGGTCTGCATACAGTATTTCAAGGCAAGCGCTCATTAAAAAATATGCAGCTACCGCTGTTACACATGGAGGAATAAATCATGAATAAAGGCGATGTGGGGGACACCTCCACTCCCTGCTCAAGGCCAACTGAGAAGAACCAAATGAGATGGATGAGACGCGCACATCACCACCATGAATAATTAACTTAAAAGAGGGGTGTGATCCTCGGAGCGGGACGAGCTTGTCATATTATTAGTCTTCTAGGGGTTTCATGACCAATTTTATTCAGCCGTCTGCATACTGTTTCTTGGAAATGGAGATGAGACGAGATGACTTGAAATCAATTATTTCATTAGAATTTGTTTAAAATCTGACAAATAACAAATCAATTGAAAATGTTTTTAAATCATTACTAATGCTAGTAATTACTGTATGGTTCCTGACTACTAACAGAAATGGCAAATTAGTGGACTGTTTTATTCATTTTGTTTGCTTGAACTTAATTGATTCTTGTTTGTACTTAAATTAATTGTTTTAAATTGATTCATGAAGTTAGTCTGCAACGCTCAGAAACTTACAGTGCTAAGATGCCTGGAGGAGGAGACAGAAATAGCAGGAGCTCAGGAGCTCAGGAGCCAGTATGGTGTCTCCAAGGAGGTAATCCCACCTAGTGCATCCCTGGCAACCTGCAGACAAGGCGACACTTCTGAAATTTCCATCCGTCCCTCGTCAGTCTGCCTCCGCAGGAGAAACTGCCAGAACGCAGTGCAAAACAGACACTACAGTTTCCCTTCGAAGATGTTTGCGGTAGGGTTTTATTTTTTTTGCGAATAACGTGTGGGAGGGATAAGCATGCATAAAAGCCAGGAATGATTTTGCTTGTTTTGTTTCCCTCTCTGGCATGGGTTTGCATGCAGTTGCCCTCGTAGAACAAATCTCCAGAATGCTATTACATCTCCACCTGGTTCTTTGCCACCAGCCCTCCAGGGTCTCACAACTTGAGCCCCACCAAACCTCCCCTCTCCCCCCACCATATGAGAGAGAGAGGGGAGTGGGGGGGGGGTGAAACATGGGCATGTGGCCTCTACCACATGGCAGTGCCCTGGGGCTGCCCAACCTCCATGTGTCTCACCCACTCCACTGTGTCACCCAAAGCCAAGGGAGTGAGGAGGGGGAGGGGGTTGGGTTGGGGGGTTTATCAGTCGGCTGTGTGCAGCAAGGACCAGGCTCGAGTGGGTGGACATGAGTGGGCCTCATGTGTCCTGGCTCTCTTGGATGACATCCATTTGTGGATGGGTTATTTTTAGGGAAGGATCCAAGGCAAAAATTGCCTCTTTTGTTTTTGAGAGAGAGGTACAAAGAGTGTGCAACAGAAAGAGAGAGAGAGAGAGAGAGAGAGAAGATCTAGGACTGCAGGCTTGGATCATTTGATGTTGACTTAAGAGGGATTTCTTTCATGGCTTCCTGCTAATGTTGATGGTTAAGCGGACTTGTTTTTCCCCGGGAACCAAAGATGAGAGGTTTTCATTTCTAGCGCAGTCTGCAGCAGCAATCCTTATAAACAGAAGAGCTCCGCTTCTTCTCCTCTCCTCTCCTCCACATTCCTACAGGAGCAGCGTTTGGCTGCACACTCCTCTCTACTCCCGCTCTCTGCTGTGTGCTGTTTTGAGATTCCCCTTCAGAGAATAAAGCCACCCCCCCCCCCCTTTAATCTCCCTCGCTTCGACTTACAAGGAGCCAGCCTTGACATGTGGCCTTGACATTAAACTCTGAGTGGACCCAAATCACACACACTTTCATTTACAAGGACATTTACTGTTACACTTGTGATTGGCCAAAGGTGTGTTTGGGCTTGGGCATATTGCCTCTTTCAGCTTTTTGCTTTCAGAGCAGCCTAAGAATTTTTGTAGAACTGTTCCAAGGATTTCATTTCATATGTTTTTAAAGCAGTGTTCAGCTGTTTAAACTTATGAAGAACTTTCACTTTTTGCTTTTATTATTCTTCTGTTCTTTGTTTTAATGATTAGTATTTTTGTATGGGGAAAAAAAACAATGTGAGTTCTTGGAGTTCTTGCTTTTTCAAAGGTTCTCAGCAATTCTAAATTCTGCTGAACCTTCTGTTCGGCTGTAGAAATATTCCGTTCACCTGGGGGCTAGTGTCAGCCACAATAATAAAACTGCAATATGCAGCACTACAAGCTGCTGCTGGAGCCAAAGTTCTGGAGCATTGTCCTCAAAGCCTGTGTTGCTTATTACGGTCATGAATTTGGGTTTGCTCAAAACATGTTTAGAACTAGAGCTTATGGCCCTTAACTCTCACTGCACACACTCAGATTCCAATACCAAGGTTCCATGGGGGAATTGAGAATCCTTGTGGATGTGGGGTGTTCCCGCATGTATCTGCTCGCATTCCTTGATGAGACCCTTATCAGCAGAGCTTGGCAATTACTCAGCCTTTCCATGCCTCAAGTCCAAGAATGCCGCAGCAAAACGGGATTCAATTACCTTCTGCCACCGACATTCACCCCCATAGATAACGCTCGGCAGACACGTTTTCTAATCGTGACTAAAGTACTTAATTAACACGCAGATGAGATAGTATTAATTGCTGAACTCAACGGACACACTTGCGTTGCACTGCTGCAACCCAGACGAACCCGGAGGAAAATGTCAGGTTGCCTGCGAGTGAGACGAGATTCGACTCGTGGAAAATGTCAGCGCCGAGAAGAGCGGTGAATCCGTGCATGTAGCTCACGCTGGTCTACCTCCGATGAGCCCTTCTGTTCGAATCTTAATAAGATGAGACAGTGAGCAGATGCACGAGACAACAAGCATCCTGGGCTGCGACATAGTTACAACAGCCTTATTTCATGGTCAATTAAGCAAGGGGTTCATAACCTAACTACTATAATATGTTTCCCACTGTTTCGATTTTAGACTGATAAGAAGATGGACTACATGAAGATGTGACAAATCAAACCCACTCTTCACCAATGAGTGCAGTGTTTTGGTATAGACAGCAACCAGTGAACCAGACTGAAGTCCCAGTGTAGCCCAGCTAACTAACATGCCTCCTGTGTCTTAAATCTCCCAGTTTTAAAAAACATCACCCAAACATTCATTTTGGTTTATAACAACAACGTGGTGCAGCAGAGTGCAAATAGCTTTAGTTTTAAGCCAGAGGGTTAATTGTTGGCTGTGTGAAGCAGAGGGTCTCCACTCCTGCAAAGAAGATAGATAGAAGGGCCTGTAAAATTGACCATGCCTTTTGTAGACGCTCAGGTCAAGAGTATTGATTGTACCCTTCTGGCCAGGTACATCTATGAATCAGGGATTAGTCATCAGTTCGCACTCGATTCTGTGACTGCGATGTTTCAAGGGGAATCTCTCGAGCTCAGACTTCAAAAGCCTCTGCACTTGATACGACACAAGACTGACACATCAGTTTATTGCTGATATAGTGAGGGAAATCTTATTGTAATTAAAGTAAGTAAGTCTTTTGTAACACAACCTAACAGTGTGCAAAGGTATGGAAATTGAAAAAGTGCTTCAAAATGAACTAATTTTCAATATGTCCAAATGCATTTTAATGTCAAGGTGATTAACGCAGTACAGTAGGATAACATGGGTCTGTTCACTGATTCAACAAATGAAAGGACAGCACTGTGTAGTTTACAAATGAAAGGACAGCACTGTGTAGTTTTGTCATCACAACAGCACAGATTCTCAGACTGACCCTTGCTCAATATCGCTGAGTAAATCGGAACTCGGAACTTAATCCCTTTTAATGAAATTGCACTCGAAGATCCATCTGAAGTTCAAGCTGTCTCTCTCTTTCTCTCTCTCTCTGTCTCTGTCTCTCTCTCTGGTTTTCTCCTACTTTTAGAATGAGTCTTGCGAGTGCTCGGAGCATTTGTTTCCACGCCTCCTCTGGTGTGGATCTGATAATAGACCATCTGTCAGAGCCTGCGGCAAAAAAAGGGACGGTGCCAAGCAAGCCCCCTGAGACTCTCTGAAATCCATTTTCACCTCCCATGGTGTGTGGAGTAAATGGGGTAGGAGGGGAACGGAGAGAGGTCTACCACCAAGGATTTACATATAGTCACAGGCGATGTGACAGCATTGTTCGCTATTCCTTCTGCACGCGTGGCACACCTTTGACACGGGCAAGCAGCAGGTTGGACGCCAAAATATTTTATCCACTCAGTCTCTCATGGCAGCAGAGGTGCACATTTGAACTGTCAAGCAGAAATAACTTTTTTTCTTATGCTAAATCATGGCTAGGAATAGGTGTCTTAAGTACTGCCACAAATCTGTAGGCTGTCATTCTTGAATTTCCCCTGGGGATCAATAAAGTATCTATCTATCACTATCTATCTATGTGTTCCACCAGTTTCAGTCAGTAAAATTATAGAATGTTGCAGTGTGATAACACCAGCAACAATAAAATCAACATTTACATTACATTACATTTGAATACATTTTAACAGAGTACACTTGAATAGTATTGAACTGAATTGAACAGTACACCCTCATGTAAGAACTACATTAAAGGATGTGTATTCATTGCTTTATTTTGAAGGACATGGAAACTGTGAGAAAGAGGTGAAAATGACGACCACATGCTGAACCAAAGATGTTAATGGAAAACTCACGTTCACGTGATACAAGTTCCTGATACAAGTCTATTTGAGAATGGTCGTGTTCACCAGTAGGCCCAGCTCCTGCTGTCAGTTTAAGGACACTGCATCTTTTTCCCCATTTCCCCTCCATTGACTTCCATTCCTTTTCACAGCTAGGGCTCAAACCATTTTGGCCGAGTGTTGATGTCTGCTGTCGTGGAACGAATGGGAAGGAATAAAAAATATACTCCACCGTCTGCAAGAACCAGTCACAGCAGGAGAGATGTGTGCGGTCAGCGGCATCATGGACTCATGTTGAACTACATGAAACACTTAAAGGTGCAGTCAGCAATTGCAGGAAGTCAGATGCTTTTGTCCAAAACAATGTACATTATATTTTAACCAAGGACCAAACTTCAGTATTCCCAGAGAACTCTATGTAGGGTTTTGTTTTTGTTCGGGGGACAGGCTGCCCCCACTTTTAGAACTTATTTTTTATTTATCAGAGGTAGTCAGCATAGACAAGTATCCATTACAGTATACCAAAAACCAAAAAGAAAGATATTTATATACATACACATACATATACATATAAACACAAATACAGACAACAGACATACATATAAAAGGGGGGGGGGGGGGTGTCAGGGGTGATCGCTCAATAAGACAGGGGTCCATCTCTTAACAAGTTTATGCCCCTGGATCCTCAGTTTATGGGTTATGTCCTCCATTCTATAGCGCTTCCACACACGCTCCTTCCAGCACTCAAGTGTTGGAACAGTAGGCCCCCACTTGTTGTTTCCTGTTTCCTGTGTCCTGAGTCTAGGCTGCTAAACTTTCACATGCATCCTGTATTTCGGAGTTGAATATCTGGAACGGGAATGGACTACTGTCCTTAGGGTGAATGCTACAGCTGTCCTGTTTCCCATGATGGCGGACTGACTAGGCGTGCATCTCTACAGTATAGCCCCTTCATCCTCCTAACGGGTAGCCTCAGAAGAGTGGCTTTGCTTTGTCAACCACAAGCACTGCGGACAACAGATGGTTACTTCATATTCAGGGACATCGTTGCTTGAAATGTCATCACACAATTACTAGATAATCTACACAAATAAAATAATGCAGCATGTTAGCCATTGTATTAAATGTCACTAAGGGGATACACATCCGTAACAGAGGAAGGCTCTGTTTCTAATGCTGCATAAATGGATTATATACTGTATGTTGCGTCATTTAATTCAGGTAGATAAAAGGAGATATTGCTGTATGCTTTATTCACGTTTCCTCAATGTCTCGTTTTGCCCAAAGGAAGAGGCTGGGTGGAATGGCATTCCATTTCTGATAAGAGCACAATTGATATTCCGCACCATAGCAACATCTTTCTGTCATTCCCATGGATTACAAGAGGCTTATGACAAAGAAAGACTCAAAGAAGAGAATGAAAAAGCCTCAGAGACAGAATCCATGTGAAAGGCCATTGCTTCTGTTTTCTTTTTTTTTCTTTTTTTCCACCACTGAAAACAAGGTACAACATAAAATAACTCGTAGGCACTCCAGAGGATAGTTTTTACAGCATCCTCTGTCTGCAGTGTCTGTGCTGTTGCTAAGAGACCAGTCATGTGGCTCATGCTAGCTCTACTCTACTGAAGGCATCCATAGCCCTGCTGCTTGGTGGGGTGGGGGGAGAGGAGCACCTCGGTGGGGTGTTTGGAGATGGGGGTATCTCTGTCCTCCACACACATGCATGTGCACACACACACACACACACACACACACACAGACACACACACACACACACACACGCACACACACACACACACACACACACCTTCCAGTAAACAGTAACATAATGTAGCACAAAGGCTCTTCCCGTTGGCTCCAGCAGCAGCTTGTAGTGCTGCATATTGCAGTTTTATTATTGTGGCTGACACTAGCCCCCAGGTGAACGGAATATTTCTACAGCCGAACAGAAGGTTCAGCAGAATTTAGAATTGCTGAGAACCTTTGAAAAAGCAAAACATTCCCAAGCCACACCAGTTTCGCAATATCAATTACATTCTATGGCCTGTTTGCGTGATGGGTGAATTTATGCACCTTTATTTGGCCTAGATTGGAAGTCCTCTTCATATCATAATAAGCTTTATGTTGAAATGTATTATCCCAAAACAGGGATATTCATGCGAAATCTGTTGTGTCTGTTTGACTGAGATCTCAACTGCAACTGAAGTCTTTGCATCTGATCCACTGGCAGAAACCCTCTGCTTACAGGTGCCCATGCTCAGCAAACAGCTATGCACACTTTCTACTGTACTTATTACACAATGTGTATATACAGCTAGTGTAGCTAACCTATTTAGCAATAATATGCTTTATGAAATAGCTTTGTGTCATAGTGCTACTTTTTTGTACCCATGAGCACACTATCTTAGCAAAAGTGTGCATATCATGTACATAAACCGCATGTAGTGTATGCTACCGTGTTTTATCCTGAGGTGTATAAATGAATCTGTCAGCTTCTGATTCCCTCTCCTCCTCCCGTCCTCCCCTCCTCTCTTCCATTCTCTCTTTTTCTCTATCCCTTTTTACTCAGCCAATCCTGAGCAGATGTGTCCTCCATCCTTCTCTTTCGTCCTGTTTAAAGTGGAGTGTTGCCTTGCCGCGGTGGCCTTAGTGCTTGCTGTAAGGAGCTCAGCCTCTGGGCTATGTAAGGCACCTTGAAACTATATTGATTGTTATAGGTGCCATATAAATAATTGAACTGAACTGAATTGAGTCACCAGTGAACAATTATGTTCATTCAGCTTCTTATGTAATTGTATAACATCTACCTTCAACCAAGCATTTCCCAGCTCTAGAACATTGTTTTGATCCACAATTGATCCACACAATTGATTCACTCTGATCAAAGTGATTCACTCTGATCACATTAATATTTTCCTGTTCTCTTTTGCTTGTCGATTACTGCAACATCTCTAGGAATGGTGTGATTTTTGGATGGATTTTGGATTCATGCATTGTATTTTCCCAGTCTACCCTAATAGACTGCTGAATCCTTACATTAATTCAACTCTTTCAAATAATTTCAACAAATGCACAAATGCCCTTTAGTGAATTAGAGAAAAGAAGCCCAAAATACATGATGATTGCGCTACATTACATTTATTGTTGGTAATTTACTCCAAAAGTTGTCGTTGATGGAGCAGATGTCAGGTCTGGTCATGTTGCCTCAGTTTCTGTGGAGAAGAATGACATATTAAGAAAAGTGACTTCACCCAAACTATTGCTTACACTGAAATTGAAATAGCTGATAATACTGTATAGCATGTTTATAAACACATTACTTGCAACGTCTATTGCTATAACACAAACATAATCTCAAGCTACTCACAGCACTTGTACAGCCTGTTGAGCCTGGTGATGTCGTTCTGGCTCATCTCGGTGGCCTTGCCAAGAGCAGCGTTGCTGTTGGGAATGGGCTCCATGGTGGGGAGGTTGTTCTTGGAGAAGGCGTACCTGAAGGACATGAAGAGAATTGTTGTTGAACATTGTTGACGTTCAGTTCAGTTCAGTTTGGACACTTTCCAACAAATAACACCTTATTATTAAGTATGTATTTGCTTAGCATAATTATTATCATTAAGTATGTATTTGCTTAGCATAATTTAGAAAACAATTGAAGGCCTAAAAGCAATGTGTTGTGGATCTTTCAGAACCAAAGCTGCACACACTGTTTAGCATTTATAGCGATGATATTCACCTCACTAAATATATGACATGAGAAGAATTACCTTCCATTTTAGGTATACATCAAATTATTTGTTTTAAAGTGAACTAAAGTAATTAGTTAGTTAGAGCAATGTCACTTACCTCTCATACTGCATAACAGAGTTGTAGTCATAGGGAGTTCCCTGGTTGAGGGTGTTGATCTTGTTGAAGTTGTATTTCATGTCTAGAGAAGAAATTGCATAGAACCAAGAATGCTTTATAAATACATACTGCTTCTCCAGAATATTAATCCTCCCTGAGAAAACTGTATAGTCTTTGTTGTGGTATTGGTATTCATCATCCTACAGTACCATCGATGATGTTCTCCCAGTAGACGCGGATGTGGTTGTCACGGTCGTTGCGGGTCTGCTCGTGGTTGAAGCCCAGAGCATGGAGCAGCTCGTGCTGGACGGTGCTGTGGTACAGGCAGCCGGAGCGGCTCAGGGACACGGTCTGAGCGTTACCAGTACGACCAACGTAAGAGTAGCATCTAGAGGTCATAGGTCAACAACAACAGGGGGGTTATTACAGGGGAAAGAGAACCTTACAGAATAAAACCAGCTTTATATAATTGTGATATAAATGTGATATAATTTTTTTTTTTTAATGTTCCATTTAATGCTCCACTTCTGATCTGATTTCAGGTTGTGATGATGAGAGCAATACCACTGCCAGTCCTAAACTAATGTTGGCTATAGTCCTCTGTGAGCAGCATTTGAATGGTGTTGTGTGGGGTAACTCACCCACTGCGAGACTCAATGCTGATGTAGTCCCTCTCGTTGGAGCGGCGCTTGAAGCGGATGCAGGAGGAGGAGGCGAAGGAGTCCAGGCCACGCTGGATAATGGACAGCTCACGGGAGGCTGTTGGGGAGTGAAAATTAAACATTTTCAGCCTTATTTGGCTGCTCTGCTCTCCTTAGAGAGTGACAGTGTAGCAACACATCTGAGTGTCTGCCAAGATGCACCTTGTGGGGGAAAAAAAACTCATCACCAGATTGTGATAATGTTGTCATTCACGGTGTCACTAGCAGTATTCAAGAAGACTTCAGCTGCACATTTTAAAAATGATGCTGCCCAGTGGCAGCTGGAAAAGGGAAATATTCTCACTGAGAATGGAGACTACTCAATCTTTGAGGTTTTGAAGGGAAAAATGGACTCACAGTAGTGGTTCTGAATGACGTAGGGCACGTAGACCTTGCCGTCACTGTACTTTTGCCACAGGCAGTCGCGGGAGGTGCAGGGGTCAGCATTCCTCTCCGCCTCGTTGAGGATGGCGATGTCTCCCATCAGCTCAGGCTCGTCGAAGTCAGGAGCTGGAAGGGGGGATAGAAGAGTCCTTTATTATAGACCGGTCCTAGCTATATTAAAGCACTTACAAAATAATATGCTTGATAAAACGACAAGATTATGTTGTTTAAAATACAAATTATATTTTAATTGCATTCGTCTGTAACAAAAACATATGATGCAGGATAATTAAGACAATGATAAATAACATCCATGCACTGTATTAATACACCATAATAACATGGATGTAATTTCAACATCAGCTGATTTGATATATTGAGGTGGGATGCCCATACTCAGGTCCCGGTTGGCTCTGTCCAGCAGCTCGGAGACAGACAGCTCAGCAGTGGTGACGCCATCAGCCTCATCCACAGCCATTTAGGGTCATTTCATTTCAGACTGGGATGGTTCTTTTAATTAACAGGAAGGGATTTGATTATGAAGACAACGTCAAAAGATCACATTTTAATTAAGTTGGTATCTCTTTTTGGAATTGAGTCATTGACGTATCATTTACCACAATGAGTTGAATGTTTTTTTCTCACCTGTCTGTAAAAGATGGCAGGATATGTGAGGCATTTTTGAGAAGAGAAGGAATGATATGAGATGTTAGAACACATTATTTTTTTATAATTCAAAAATGAAATCAATCTTGCATCTCATAGTACCTTATACTCCTTTTATGCACAGTGTCATATTGTTCTGTTTGTGTATAGTTTAGCCTGTTACCATAGTGACCCTCACCTCGACCTCCTCAGCCCAGGCAGAAACCAGCAACAGAGCCAGCAGACCCACAGCGAACTTGAACACAGCCATGACAACCTGTGTGAATTTTTAAAAACAGACATATAGCCTATACTATGTAGGGCAGTTGTGGCCTACTGGTTAGGGCTTCAGGCTTGAAACCAAAGGATTGCCGGTTCGATCCCCGAACAGTAGGGAAAATGTGGGCTAGAGATGTGGTTGAGCACTGCTCTCCCATGCCCACATCCACAGCTGAAGTGCCCTTAAGCAAGGCACCTAACCCCTCACTTCACTCAGGGCAGCTCACTGCTCCGGGTTAGTGTGATAAATGCAGAGACCAAATTCCTTCTATACGAATATAAATATAATTGGCCTATAAACCTGATTTACATTTACTATACATAACAAGGAATAGTCAATACACTAAAGCCTAGCGTATCAGTGGTAGTTTTGTCCTGGGTGTAGAGCGGTAGATTTTTACCCTACAGTTAGCCCTCAAGCAGTCACTGTGGGTCTCTTTCTCTCCCCATTAGGATGAAAATGCAAAATTGGATTTCACAAAGGCAATTTTCTGTTTTACAAATGCCATTTCATTTACAAATGCACATCTACAATTGTGAAAACCAATTTACAAATATGATTTTTTTACGTGTGGATTTGTGTGACTTTCATGCGAAGAACGTCTTAAAAACACGTAACTTTGGAAAGCGAAGAATGCGTGTGCTAGTGATCCACAAATGCAGAATCACATTTCACAAATGAAATTTTTGGTTTTACAAATGGCATTTAATTTACAAATGCACATCTATATTTGTAAAAATCAATATACGAGTTACAAATATGATTTTTTTATTTGTAGATATCAAAACACACATGCAAATCAAGAAATATTTGTGGATCCCCCTCTGTGCATATACAAATATTATTGAGACAAATTTAGCTCCATAGCCTCATGCCAAGGTACTGTATCACTAATGATTCTCCTCTGAAGTTGTTAAAAATAAGCACCTTGTTTCATACAAAGGCTCTAAATAAAAACCTGATTAAATGAAAGAAAAACAGTTGTACATGTCTACAGCAGATTGTAGAATTGTGCTCACATATTAGTGACTTACCTCTGAAGTGTCAGAAATGAGTGACTAATTGACCAGGTGAAAACTGCCGTGTTTTATACCCTGTTTCCCTTCATTCATACGCTGATAACTCTTCCCAAATATGGCCAAATAGTTCCAAGCAATGTGCTTGCAAGGGCACTTTTTTATTTGAACAAACAGGAACTCCTGCTTTTACCCAAATCTGTCGACTGTCACTTTAACATGTACTGTAACAAATGATCACATGTCCTGGTAGTATTATCATGTATAAATATGTGCACAGCCTTGCCAAGGAACATCAGGTGTTCTTTTCCCAAATTCCTTGACTTACCATAGGCTTACCATAAGTTTACCATAAGCTTACCATAAGCTTACCATAGGCTTACCATAAGTTTACCATAAGCTTACCATAAGCTTACCATAGGCTTACCATAAGTTTACCACAGAGGCTCAGTTGTAAGTCCCTCAGTATGGAATTAATTTGATAGTGGCTCATTCTTTGAAAATATTTCATAAAATTAATTAATTTAATTTGTATTTTTTATATTTATATTTGTTTTCATCTTTGCATCAATACCATGCTTATTCTGTCATGGAAATGGTAATTTTGTCTGAAAAAGTGCTCTAGAAATCTCTCTATAGAAATATTTAAATGTATGGTTCATATTTGCCATTTACCCCAGTGAGATCAAATTTATGATCATATGAATGACTCTTTTTTGTGAGAAAATGAGGAAATTAAATTATAAACAAGGTAAAAAAATAGAAACAAGATTTTTGATCATGCTTACTGTATTTCTTAGAACTTAATCAGAACAGGTGCAAGTGCTTTAAATGTAACAATTTTGTTACTTTGTGTGGGAATAGCAGGTGTAGAAAGACAACATTCCCCCACACAGACACCTACACTCAGACACACAGACACACACACAGCAGGCCCATGAGGAGGGCACAGTTAAGGTAGCACCTACAATTATTACACTCGGATCCAGTAGACCTGAACACCACATATATAATAGCTATGTGTAGGGGGGGTGTACTGTACCATGTCATTGAAAATAAGTTATTTTTTCATGTTTTTCACAAAATATGAGCCAAGGCCAATGAGTCTGAGTTTGAAGAAATAATAAATAGAATAATTTTTCTTTTAGCAAACATTGAAAACGGTTCCCACAGCACCATACATGGGTTAAATTGAGTGTGACAAGGTGAAGTAAGCTTCCAACCATTCTTTCTTGACAGAGATGACAGCTACTGATAACATTAAACCTGTGAAGCCTCACTAAAGTCGATTTGGGTGAAATTGTCTTGAAGATAAGCTACCTGTAAGAAGAGTAAGTAGGCTATACTGTCCAATATCTCAATCATGAGGCCAGAGTGTTTATCAACAATAAGAAAAATAATGAATAAACTCAATATTTTACATGACAAGCTATCATGGTCCTTGCTCAATTCAATTCAATTCAATTCAATTCAATTCAATTCAGTTTATTGTCATTATGCAGAACAGAGCACAGTGAAATGGGCTGTATCAATCAAGGGAGCACGACTGCAGACTGCTCCCTCCTCTCCAGTGAGATCAGCTGTGGATGTCACCGTTTGATCCTTTTGTTTTTCTTCCTTACATTTTCATCTCTTATTCAGAGCAGGAGGAGGGTTACAGTGAAATAAGGTGTGCCAACAGATACCCTGTGAGTGATGTGAGCCGAATGAAGGAAGGTTTGTTAATAATAGATGAGTTATGGGTTAATAACAAATGAATAGAAGACATTTCTTGGCTTTCAGATGACAGTTGAAGTCCAAGATGGAAAAAGACTATTCCAGTTCCATGCCTTTAGTTTTAAAAGGCAGTTGGGTATTACAATCTCTGCAATCACTCTGGTGATACAGAAGGTTGTATTCTGGATATAGGAGTATTGCTGTATATTGATTTAAATCTGTGTCATTCTGTTGATATGGGAGTGTTATGTCAATACTTACAACACTGTTCATGAGACATAGTGTTCACTGAATCACATTCTGTTATCCAAAGATTCTGTGATCCCATATTGTGATGTCTTTAACAATATCAGGAAAAATATTGTATAATGAGAGAGATGTCCAAATATGTCCAGAGCAGAGAAGCACATGTGCCTATAGGTGTGTGTGATTTGGGAGTTGTGATTAATGAGATGACATTGTCCTGGAGACTTCTAAATATATCCCCACACCTGTGTATGTTAATTAATGCCAGCGTGGCTTTGCTGCCTACCTCTCATTGCCACTGGGATGTGCAGCCTCAAATAAAATCATGCAGAGAGATCCCACAAAGGAGATAGCCTATGTTTTGTTTTATGTGTTTAAACACTTGAAATGTGTACCATAGTTAACTGTATATTTAAGACAATGCTTTTTAAAATAATTTTTGAAAATGTTTTTAATTACTTTCCAACTATCAAGGGTTCTTTAAAGTTTTTTTAGGTCATTGGAAGTGTCCAGATTAATTCAAAAGTTTAGTAAACTTGTTTATTCAACAAAGTTTCTAAGGAACTCATTTGTTGAAAATCAGAGAATAAGAAAATGAAGCTGTATCTGCATTTTTCTGAACTTTATAGCCATTATTCCATGTGGGTTGTTTTGCAACCTGTTTTTTTTTTACCAAAGACAGATTGCAATGTAATGAGGATGCAGATATAAATGAACACTCTTGATTAGATTGTCTGTTGTACAAACTCAAGACCAAATATTCAGAGCGCACTGAGAGAAATGTAACACTTCACATGTTCATACATAAATATTTAGTTCTTCATGCGAGATCACAAGATCACAAGGGAAAAAAATACAACAAACCAAAGGCTTTGATTTTGCACTCAATTCTGATGTTTTATTGAGGGAGTACATTTTGAATTGCTGTGTAGCAAAGCATTGCTATCAAATCAGATGAGATTAAAGTTCCAGAAATGTAAATATCTGGATATCTCCCTCAGTCTTCCTTCAGAACAACTGGCTGTTGTCCTGATCAGTGTTGGTAAACCTCTGTTTGGATGAGAAAAAAAGACATAGAATGGGTTTTAGAACACCCCATCAATAGTCTACTGCACAGTTAAGTAATACATGTCATTACCTAGGGTTAGGTTTAAACCTTTGATTCAATTTCAGTGCTGACTGAAAGCTACTCACAGCACTTGTACAGCCTGTTGAGCCTGTTGATGTCGTTCTGGCTCATCTGGGTGGCCTGGCCAATCGCAACGTTGCTGTTGGGAATGGGCACCATGGTGGGTTGGTTGTTCTTGGAGAAGGCGGTCCTGGAGGCAACAAGCATATGTTTCAGTCTACTATTCATGAATCAGTGTAAATTAGTTGTGAGAGTAGATCAGTATGCTTTGTGTTACTGACTTGTGGTACTGCATAACAGAGTTGTAGTCATAGGGAGTTCCCTGGTTCAGGGTGTTGACCTTGTTGAAGTTGTGCTTCATGTCTGTGTGATAGAAACAAACAGTTTTTACTTGTAAATGTTATCGCATATGATTGATTCTTTTCAAAGAGTTGTTGTCTGTTGAGCATGATAGCATGAGCATGATAATCATATACACTAAAATTTCTAGAATCTTTGCTTAAAGGGTTCAAGTCTCATCATCCTACCATCGATGATGTTCTCCCAGACAACGCGGATGTGGTTGTCACGGTCGCTGCGGGTCTGCTCGTGGTTGAAACCCAGAGCATGGAGCAGCTCGTGCTGGACGGTGTTGTGGTACAGGCAGCCGGAGCGGCTCAGGGACACGGTCTGAGCGTTTCCAGTACGACCAATGTAAGAGTAGCATCTAGAGGGCAGGAGTCAACAACAACAGGGTCACACTCACAGATAAAGAGAGTCTTACAAACTTCAGAGCTTGCACGACAGTAAATGTAGGAGTAACGTGGGAAGGCAAAGATGAGGTTGCAAGACGAGGTTGAAGAAATTGACATTAAAATTAGCTGTTAATGATGAAAATACTCCTTTTAAGATGGGATTTCTATGTAGGGTTGCCACCCGTGCCTGACAAAAATCCTGGACATTTTGACCATCCAATCGACCTTTTTGTTTGTAAGCAATGGCGCCTTTCGCACATCTAACCCAAGATAAAAACCGTCATTCTAAGCGACAATTGTATAGCTAAAATTAGTAAGAATGACAATTTCTAGTTATTTGTTTAGTTAATTGCTTTATTTAATAGCAGACCTTTATTATTTTGTTATATTTTCAACAGTTTTTAGTTGTGGACACCTGGGGGCAGTATTGAGAAAAAAGGGGGAATACATAATTAGGTTCTGCTTTTTTGCTTATGTGGAATAAACTTTCCTTTCTCTGTCTCTCTTGTCCCACACACTCTCCGTCTCCACCTTACCATTTCTAATGAACCTCCACGGTGCGTGCCCCCACCACCACCACCCATGTTATGCTACGTCATTTTTGTAGAGCCAATAAGGCTGTGCATACGTTTATGGACGTAGGCACGCTTCAATTAAACTGAAATATACATTTTGCGCATCATGTACAAAAATCCAGGACATTCAGTGTCGAGGATTTTTATTTTTATTTTCCTGGACAGACCATGAAAATCCTGGACAATCAGGAAAATCCTGGACAGGTGGCAGCCCTATTTCTATGGAATATTCCGGTGTATAATATGTGGAGTAGTTATTTGTGGTTTATACCCATTGCGAGACTCAATGCTGAGGTAGTCCCTCTCGTTGCTGCGGCGCTTGAAGCGGATGCAGGACATGGAGGAGAAGGAGTCCAGACCACGCTGGATGATGGACAGCTCGCGGGAAGCTGAAAAAAATCAACGAAATATTTAATATTCACTAGCAAGACTGAATAGCCTTAATTCTGATGGAAAGGCCATTTAACAATATTTAATTAATCTTAAACCAAAAGGGAAAATGCTGTAAGCTACCACACCGAGTATACCTAGCCAACAGGGAAGAGACAAAGAACTCACAGTAGTGGTTCTGAATGACGTAGGGCACGTAGACCTTGCCATCACTGTACTTTTGCCACATGCAGCCCCTGGAGGTGCAGGGGTCAGCGTTCCTTTCATCAGCAGAGTCGATGGCAATGTCTCCCATCAGCTCAGGCTCGTCAAAGTCAGGAGCTGTAGGAGGGAGACAGCAGCAGTGACCACTGTTGTTACAGACAATCAATATTGTCCAGCTGAAGATTAAAAATAGATCTTCAATACATGTTCACTGACGGTTATAAAAACACACTCTTTAAATCCTGAGGTCTGGCTCTCTGTGGCCTTATTGTTGGTGTTTAAAAGTAAGATAATGAGCTAAAGTTATATTGTTGTTCAAATTCAATGTAAACACTTTGAAATGGTGTCCCACCATTGTGTATTCTCTCCTCAAGCAATCTCCTAACACAATTATTTCTTCATTATATGTGAAGATGTTTACATTGTTGTTGTCAATGAATGTAATGTAAGCCATGCAGTAAGACAGCTGATGCGTGAACGTGTGTCTAACGGCAGACGTACTGCGGTCCCTGTTGGCTCTCTCCAGCAGCTCAGACACAGACAGCTCAGCATTGGTGTCTTCCACAATCTCATCTGGGTGGATGGGAACAGGGGAAATTATACATCATATCATGGAGCTTTACACATCACAAAAACTCTGAATTCATATGATGATTCTTACCAGTCTAAAGGAGATGAATGCAGGTGGACCATGTAAAAAGAGAAAGGAAATAGAATAATTAAAGCCTACATATCAGTCTTTTGTTTCATTTGATGTTCTAAAATGCATTTTGCTAATGTAAAATCTTGTGAAATCTTTGATCTCTTCTCAATAGTAAAATGATAATGTGTTTCCACGAAGCTATATGAGGAGATGAAAGATTGAATGTGTTATATTGTAAAACTGTAAGAAGTTAGTTTGCTTATTTCTCACCTCCACCTCCTCAGCCCAGGCAAAGGCAACCAGCAGCAGGGCCAGCAGACCCACGGTGAACTTGAACACGGCCATGACAATCAAACACCTGGGGGAAACACCACATGTTAGTTTAAAACATGAGTATTACTTGCAATGAATAATATGACCACAAAAAACAACAGAAAATTGCAAACAGGAATAACTTGAATATTTTAAATATTCCAGTTTCAAAATGGAACTACTAACGTTCTATTGACACATGCATATGACAGACACTGTAAGTAGAATGCACGTTACCTTCAGAAGTAGATGAGTGAACTGCAGCTGGCTAGGATCTGCTTTTATAGCTCTCAAAGCTGCATGCAAGTCCTTGAAAATGCATGTATGTACATTATTTTTTACTATGTCTATGGATATCTTTATCATCGAACCTTGACATCTGGAGATTAGGTATTTGTCATCTGTGAGTTTCTCATGGATTTGAAAGTTATCAGAATGTTTTTTTTCAGTGAATGCATGTCACACATGTTAAAATACATGGTTCTGTGATGTTCATAGAACCATGTAACCTATGATGTAGTTCGATTTTATTTGGGTTTTGGTGCCCTTTATTATTTTAATAGTTTTAAAATGAGCAGACTGTATGATTGTGAATTATTGTGATAATATCTGTAAAAGTTATTAAGAGACGCTATTCTCTAGCCATGATAGAGGCCAATAGGGCTGGTGTTTTTAGGCGGTTTCTGCCATGATAGAGGCCAATAGGGCTGGTGTTTTTAGGTAGTTTCTGTAGTGCTGTAGATGAAAGTAGTCTTCCCCCTGGACAGGACACCGCATCACAGGGTAACCACCAACCGAAGTTGGTACACATACCATGGGTACAGACACTCGTAAAACATACTGATAGATCATGTTTCTCCAGTTACACCCACAAATATTTCACATAGGTCTTTTGCTTGATGTGTTTAATGTAAATGTAAATTTGATTCTTTAATGCCACATTTACCCTACTGTTGTTACCATATGCTGATGCTTTCTGTTATAGATATCTTTGATCATCCTCCATATCATCTTCAGCACCCAACCATGTGTGTTATTATTTTCCTTGTCAGACTGGAAAGCAACCTCTGTAGTAAATGTATGTGTTAGCACAAGGTCCCAGCGCCCTCTAGTGGCGTCTACACTAAACTATCGCTCTGCTGCTTCTGCAGCTCCAATTTCAAGATGAAGTTATAGATTTCAGCCTGGGCAAAATCATTAAAACAGCACAGGAATATATATTAAATCAGAATGTCATTCAATCAAGTAGTGGAAATCTGGTTTTGAGGTTCTGGAATTCGTTTTTACCGGTAAGCATTAATGATTAAATAGGTTGAATGACAGATTAATAATTAATGAGGGACTTTTATTTGCATATCAAAAGATGCTCAGTGGAATAAAATATTATGGTATTGACAGAGGTTACACTGTGAAAGCAAGATACCACTGTGTTATGGTTTTATGTAACATCTTTCACATTAGTATCTAATTATTTCTTGGAATACCTACATGAATACACATAATTGTTAATGGACTATTCAGTGCTAATGATTGGAAGGCAGCCATAATCTCAAGTGCAGACAAATTCTTCATATTACTAAACCTACTACATCTGCTGTGTAGAAAATAAAAAGTAGAGGATAACAAGTTGACTCAGCACACCACAGTAAACCACATGTGACACTGGTTTCCTATGAAATCTTCAAAAATAGCCCAACGTTTTATCTTCAACTGACACATAATCACTTGCTGTCACTCCAACTATACTGGACCACACTGCAAGCAAGTGTACTGTATACAAGTAGACGTCAGTTCAAAGATTTTCCTTAAAGGATATAACTCTGTTATGTGTGGAAATGAAAACACTGCTCATAAGTATCCGTCACGAGGTGAAGAAACTATTTACATTTGATCAGTAGGCCAAAATAAAACATTTGAGCCATTTTCTACCACAGTAGCTAATAATATCTATAGATCTGCAGAGCCAGTAGCTGAGCTCTTGAAATTCATTATTTCCACCTGACGTTTTCTTTTGGAATGTTAAGAAAAAGTTATGTTGTTTATATGGCTGCAATTAAGTCATTGTGTTAAGTCAAGTCAAGTTTATTTATATAGCGCATTTCATACACAGAGGTCATTCAATGTGCTTTACATAAACAAAACCAAACAATAATAACAAATAAAAGCATAGAAGGGCAATATAGTCAAAGAATAGTTAAATGGTAAAGATCATAATAAAAAGAAACATAAAACACAAGGTAAAATCATTTAAAAATAAAGAATAATTAGTAAGCAAAAACAAAGGCAAAAGTAGTAAAAAAAAGTAATAAAAGACAAGGTAGAATAATTATCAAGGCAGATTCAGAATTTGTAACTCGGCACAGTTGGCAGAAAGCATCTGAGAACAGTTTGGTCTTAGGTCTAGATTTAAAACTGGCTACAGTTGGGGCCTTTTTGATGTCATCCGAAGTTGGTTCCACAGCTGAGCCGCATAGCAGCTAAAAGCTGCTTCACCATGTTTAGTATTAACAGTAGGTTTTACTAGCAGGTTTTTCACCTGGGACCTGAGAGGACGAGAAGGTGTGTACTGCTGAAGCATGTCTGACAGGTATTTAGGTTCTGCTCCATTTACTGATTTATAAACAAGCAATAGTGCTTTAAAGTCAATTCTGTGACTTACTGGAAGCCAGTGCAAGGACTTAAGAATTGGAGTAATGTGGTCAGTTCTTTTAGTTTTTGTTAGAATCCCAGCTGCTGCATTTTGTATCACCTGAAGCTGTTTAATAGTCTTTTTTAGGAAGGCCTGTGAACAGTCCATTGCAGTAATCAACCCTGCTGGAGTTTTTCTAAGTCATGTTTTGACATCACCCCTCTGAGTTTGGCAATATTTTTGAGGTGGTAAAAAGCTGATTTAGTTATCGCTTTCATGTGGCTGTTGAAATTTAGATCACTGTCAATTAATACATCAAGATTTTTAACAGTATCCTTTGCCTTCAACCCTTAGTCTTTCCTCCTTTTTACCAAATATAATTACTTCAGTTTTTTCTTTGTTCAGCTGAAGAACATTTTGAGACATCCAGGTGTTGATTTGTTCTATACACTGACACATAGATTCAAGAGGACCATAGTCGTTTGGTGACAAAGCTAAGTAAATTTGTGTGTCATCTGCATAGCTATGATATGAAATCAAATTATTTTGGATGATTAGTCCAAGTGGGAGCATATAGACTTCTTTGTTGCCATCGGAAACTGTACCTCAACGTCCTTGACCTGTGGTGTTCCCCAGGGGTCGATATTGGGGCCACTCTAGAGGTTGAATAATAGTGGCCCCAAGATCGACCCCTGGGGAACACCACAAGTCAAGGACGTTGGTGTTGAGGTACAGTTTCCTTAATCTAAGTTATGTTTTATGTTTGTACCGTGTTTGTCCTCGTCTTGAATGTTTGTGAGTGAATGCAACCCCCTCTCTGTGCATACGTGCAGGTTGTGACCTTAAAGCTGACCAGGTGGTTGCGCTCATGCAGCCTGACCTCCAGGAGCTGTTGGGCCAAAGTGGGTGGCAAGCTGATTCCCAGGTGGTGGTTTCCCTTCACTGTCCTTTGTAATTGCTGTGCATCAAGTGTGTGCCGTGTTCACCTGTGTTGTGCTGTGCCTGGATCCTACCCCTTGTTAGCCTCTTGCTAGCCCTGGTGAGCCCACTGCCCTGTTCCCGGCCTATTGGACCTTGTGCAATATCTGTGTGCAACCTGCTTGTATGTGGGTGTATCTTGTATATGATTAGTTTCCTGTGGTTGTATTCCTGTTTGTGTTGTCTCTGTGCAGTCCATAATGGACCTGTTATTGTTATGTGTCAATAAATTGTCATTTTATTTTTATAGAACCATGTCTCTAGTCTCAGTGTTGCGAACCTGTGTGCCCAAAGGGGTCTAAACTGACCAACAAGGTTTCTAAATTAGTTCCTGGGAGGGCCTAACCCTCGCAGGTGGCGTAGTCGACTAGCTCCATCCGAACATCTACCTCCGCCCTGCTACAACTGCATCGAACTTAAACTGCAGTATTACTGTAATTTTCTATTATATTTCTCTAACTGGGGTAACTTTCTTGAATTTCCCCTGGGGATCAATAAAGTATCTATCTATCTATCTATATAGAAACTAAGGGACCGTTCGGTATTTATGGAATGGACCACCGGAGGAAAACAGGGGAGGGTCATGTCTTTTTATTCTTTGTTGAGGGGAGGGTCACCCAACTTTTTTTAGTCTAGGAGGGGGGGTCACCCAACTTTTGTATTCATGAAAACAGCAACATTTCAAAGTGGCCTGTTTGGTGCATATTTTTCCTTCAGTCTCAGTCTTAACACTTCGGGCACCCCTCATTTCCTTCTTTCTTGCAGAGTAGCAAGATAAAGGCCTCGCGCTGCGGCTTTCGTAGAGACTCAATGGAGACTGAGGGACATCTAGGCAAAGGTTCTAGAGGGAATGAGATTTCTAGCGCCATATTACGTTCTCTTTCGTTCCATAGCTGTCAACATTTTGGGGCAGCCGTGGCCCACTGGTTAGCACTCTGGACTTGTAACCGGAGGGTTGCCGGTTCGAGCCCCGACCAGTGGGCCATGGCTGAAGTGCCCTTGAGCAAGGCACCTAACCCCTCACTGCTCCCTGAGCACTGCCGTTGTAGCAGGCAGCTCACTGCGCTGGGATTAGTGTGTGTTTCACCTCACTGTGTGTACACTGTGTGCTGTTTGTGTTTCACTAATTCACCGATTGGGTTAAATGCAGAGACCAAATTTCCCTCACGGGATCAAAAAAGTATATATACTTATACTTATATTGAACATTGAAAATAAGGGAGATGCCCCGGGTTTCTCACCCAAAATACGAGGAAAAGTCAACATTCGCCCCCATTAACGTCGGAAGGGTTGCAGTTGTAGCAACAAAGTAGCCTACTTTATTCACACATAACAGCCTATATTACAGTAATTTGGTCAACTTTACACAGCCCTAAAAAGGCTACATTTACCTTTGGCTTACTTTTAGTATACCGTCTAACGTTAAACAGCGTGCATGCTTAACATAGTAAAGCATACTTGTGCTTCATCCATCCACATCCAGCTCCTAACGTTTTGATAAGCATATCTACCAATTGACCTTGTTCCTGCCCAATCTCTAGCTTTGCTGTCTCCCCATCCTCTCTGTTTTTTGCTTTGTTTTTTTTTACAGCAAATTACAAACAAAAACAAATGGACATAAAGGACAAAGAAAGAAAGAAAGGGGAAAAAAAAAAAAACACACACACACACAAAAGATGTAACCCCCACCCCCTTTACTCCCCAAAAAGAGACAGCCATCCAGATATCAATATATTATCGCAAATCTTACCCAGATTCTTTGCAGATATATGACTGATCATTGAAAAGTACCCAGGCTGTATTTGTAGAAAAGGAAACAAGCTTCTGTTGAATAATGGATGAACTAATTTTATGAGTTTTGTTGAAAACCAATCAGGATTATGGTAGTATGTTGGTATCAGAGAAGCTTTCAATGATAAAGTTAAAGCCTTCAGATTCAAAAGCTTAATTCCACCTATACTGTAATCATTATACAGGTAGGAACGTTTTATTTTGTCTTTTTTGTTGCTCCATATAAATTTAAATATTTGCCGTTCATATTCCTTAAAGAAATCTTCTCCAGGTATTGGCAAGGCTAACATCAGAAATATGAATTGGGTGACAATCATTGTATTAATTAGTGTTGTTTTCCCATAGATAGATAATTTACTTCCTTGCCAAGGTTGAAGGAATTTTGAGACCCTACTTAGTTTTTCATTATAATTAAGTATTGTTACATTTTTTATATTGTCTGGTATAATGATATCTAATACCTTTATATTTCCATTAGTCCACTGAATTGGTATACTGCATGGCAGAGTAAAATTTGTATATTTTAGTTGACCAAGTCGCAGCAAGAAACATTTTTCATAGTTTGGTTTTAAACCAGATATGTTTGAAAAGTTATTCAATTCTGTTATTAAGTTTTGCAAGGATGCAACATCTGGTGACAGTAGAAAAGTTGTATCGTCTGCATACATAGATACTTTTATATTTATACCTTGAAGGGTCAAACCTTTAATTTTATCATCCTCTCTGTTTTTGTTGCTTGCAAAAATATATAGTATTTATTGTAGTGCTGTCAAACGATTAAAATTTTTAATCGCGATTAATCGTTGAATTCCTATAATTAATCACGATTAATCACATATTTTATCATATGGTTAAAATTCTATTATTTTGCATTTCTGAACTTTCCAGGAGTCCATATTAACAATAAAGCAATTATTGTGTATCTTGATTGGGATTCAAATGAAAGCAAAGCAAGTTACTTTATTAACTGAACTTTAAGACGTAGGTCTATTTGATTATTTCAAATCAAATTTCGAAAGATGTGCAGCAGACCTGAGGCAACACAATATATTCTTCAGAAATCTAGCTGATATAAACTGAAATAAATGCTACAGAAGTGCGTGCACAAAATGTAGGCCTACACACATTACAAAGGGCATAACAAACAGAAAATATTATATTCATACTATATTAATTATCTTTGAGTTCAGTTGAAATTAAGGAAGTTTTCAACATGAGTGCATTGCCATTTTATAGGCCTACAGTCTATGGTGCACTGTCACTTGCCACACACATCAGCGCCAAAGTTCTTAACAGGCAAACACTGGATGAACAATGGATTTTATGGAGCAGCGTCGACCAAATATAACTGAATCGTGATTTACACGGCGGCAAAGTGCGATGCTGGTGTGCGGAGTTGTATTGAAAAGAATGGAATCTAATGTAAATGAATGTCGAAAGCAGAGTGCATCGCAGATAGTAGCAGCCAAAGAGGAATGTTGATAACAGAACAAGTGACGATGAAAGAATCTTTGGCGGCACACATTTAATGCGTCAGCCTAGGCTACTACTCTTTGGCCGGCTGTAAGCCCAAACAAGTGTGTGCAGCATGCCCTTACGTAGCCTAATAACGGCGCATTATCATAAAGATACATTTAATCTGCATCACGCCCCATTTTAGAGGAAAACAAGTTAACAATATATTATTGATTCCAATAGACCTCTCCAGAATAAGTCCCGCCTCCGTAACTTCCGTATCCATCCAACTTCCTGGCGTCAATTGTCTATCCATTGTCCAGTCTACTGGATTTTTTGATTGTCGGTGCCGTTTAAGTAGTATACTATAGACTATACTACTTAAACGGCACCGAAAAACAAAAAATCCAGTGGAAACTAGATGGCAGAAGTGTGTAGGCCAATCTGCCCAGCAGCTTTTTCTACTTTGTCACCTAGTTTGACAGGTACGATCTTTCAAAACACCATGTTATTTCCCATAGACATTTGACGACCGAAGGTTGGATGGATACAGAAGTTATGAGGCGGGACTTGATTCTGGAGAGGTCTATCGGAAAGACAGCTAGTAATCACACGTTGACATATTTTTTAATTCACAGGACATTCAATCATTTTACTAACATGGCAGTTATGAAGAATTATGTTTATGTAACTTACTCATGTAGAAACTATGTACATTACCAGCCTAATTTGTTTGCAATACCTCATGTTGAGAACAAATTTAGCATGTACACTTACCATAATATCCCATGCAAAACGGTTAGCTTGCTAGCTAGCTAACTGTGGAACTTCAGTATAACATAGCCAATTATCTCACCTAGTTGTAGGAAATAGGCTACGTTCATATTACAAGTAATAGAATGAATGTGTGACTTATGTTTAGTTGATGTTATGACATGTAAAGTTAAGCTTGCTGAACTTAGTTATAGTCAGCCACTGGGCAGTTTGACTGTGCCTATCAATACATTCGTGACACTCCTGTAAACTAGAAAAAGCAAACCATAGGAACATGGTCACATTAATCCCATAATCACACAGATAACTCTTACACCAACCTTATTTTGTGCCTTTTATTCACATTTGTTTCAAGATTTAGTAAGTATAAGCCCTTTTCGCTCCCCACTTCGATGCAGCATAGGTTTCCATTATATCAGTCATCTTTTCCCTAAAAGGGGGCAGCACATACAACGTTCCATTCTATTCGTCAGTGCGTATTGTTTAGTTTCCGGTCTAGCTAAATCCAGTGTGGTGTTGTAGTTGTTACTAGTTGTTGCAACAGCATGTGAAAAAACTACAAAGTTTGTTTAACCAAAAAAAAAACGTTAATCTCGTGTTAAAAAAATTGACGCCGTTAAAATAGGTTTACCTTAACGCCGTTAATAACGCGTTTAACTGACAGCACTAATTTATTGGTAACCAGCAACAAGTGCAATTTGTTAATCGCTGTCATTCTCTCTCCTACGGTGGCGCATTGCATTCACATCACAAAAAAAAAATCAGGTTATCTCGTAATTATGAGATAATTATAGTATCTCATAATTATGACATATTATCTCATAATTACGAGATAATTATCTCATAATTACGAGATAATCATGATTTATGACACATTTCCAATTCTGCCCCCACTTGTGTGAGGCAATGACATGGTCTATTAGAGAAGATAGACCTAACAGCTTCCCAAGAGAAAGTCTGAAGCTGAAGTTCCTTTCAAACCTTTACTTAGGATTCACTGTAAAACTATGCAGACCAACAGAGTACATCTCAGTTATTTCCTTCAATGTTTTGTTTAAGAGCAATCATGTAGACTAGAATTTCAAGTTACAGAATAGAAACTAATGTGTTAGCTTATGGCTAATGTATATGAGAAATCCCATAGAGATGCTAACGGTTAGCATAATCAATAAAAGTAGATATGTAGAGCCAACTTCAGTCCATTTACGAAAGGGTTACATAGGGTTCTTTGTTTACAACTGACTATTTTCTCTCAATATAATACGTGTAAGAAAAATGTGACTGTTTAACTCATCAATGCCACTAGTCCTAGTGGCATTGATGAGTTAAGGCATTGATGAGTTAGGCCTAGTCTAGCTGCACAAAATAAACAATAGGCGTGCGTGTGACAACGTGGATGGAGGTAGCCCTATGCGTAGTAGTACCTCCACCTACTGGTTAGGACTGTAACGTGCAACATTGTATTGCCTTTGGGCAAAGAGTAGCCTATAGAAGCTTACTCTTTGCTTTGGGGTTGTTGGCGATTTGACAGGCTTATTTTTCATGCCACTTAAAGACATGTTAAGTACGAAAGTCATTCAAAGCAGGAAATCAGTAGGAAATATGTGCTTGCTTTTATTGAAAGGCTGTTTAGATCCTCAGCACGGATTCTATCCTTATCTCATAATTACGAGATGATTATCTCGTAATTATGAGATAATATGTCATAATTATGAGATACTATCTCGTAATTATGAGATAATTATCTCATAATTATGAGATAACCTGATTATTTTTTATTTTTTTGTGATGTGAATGCAATGCGCCACCGTACTCTCCTGCGCAAACAAAAATGTGTTACGTTCCAAGTAGCCTAGTGCGTAATTCTGCTTCTTAAAGTTGAACAAATACATTTGGTTATTTCACAGAAAAATATAAATAGCCAGTTTATGGTCTACAGTGCAGAGTTGGTAAGTTATGGTAGGCCATTGGAGTGAACATACAAACAGGGGAAATTCTTTCTCTAGTAGGCTAGCTGAGTAGCCTGATGGTAGGCAGGTGTGCACATAGACATATGGCCGAACACTATGCAAGCGCCAATGAATCGTGCTCTCACGACAATCACGCCGTTGAACTTAAATAGGTTAACATCACTCTAAGTTCGCCTTCAAGCAAGGAAAACGATGATTTGAAGACATCTGTTTCGTTGGAAGGGCTAGGGGTTAGCAACAGGGCAACACAGAGACAGGCCAGATGGCAGGGCTAATGTTATGAGAGTATTAAAATATGGGATATTCTACTGGAAAATATTAAAACGGCAAGACAGCGGGAGAAAGTTAAAATACGTAGTAAACACGGAAAAAGTTGGCATGCATGTTTCGGTCTCTGTGCACAGGGATATTTGTTAAAATTGTGCAAACAGGTGCAACATATTTAAAAAGGAAGGACTGGTAGTATGCAAGCTCCCGGAGAGATTCATTTAAGAACGTTATCACAGTGTGTCTTCATAGACCTCTCCGGAATAAGTCCCGCCTCCGAAACATCCGGATCCACCCAACTTCCGGTTGTCGAATGTCTATGGGAAATAACATGGCGTTTTGAAAAATCGTACCTGTCAAACTCTGTAGGTGGCAAAGTAGAAAAAGCTGGTGGGCCGATTGGCCTACATAGCCTACTTCTGCCATCTGGTCAGATGCCATCTCTGCCATCTGACCCCTAACCCCCCCCCCTTGGTGTTAAGCAACCTTGGGTACCATGAAAGGCGCTATATAAGTCCAAGCTATTATTATTATTATTATAAAATACCGACACATTTAGCTAGGAGACGGCTTGTAGCTCAGTGGTTTTCACTGTAGCAGAGGCGTAGCAACAGTCATATTTTAAGGATGTAACAGGTCTAAAGTCGGCATGGAAACAATACTCATTAAAAGGAAACGAATGCGGGGTCTCTCAAGCAGTTAAGGGCAGTTCCAGCGTTATGGATGTGACAATTGGACTCATATTGGTAAACAAAATGCCTTAGAGTGGGGGCAACATTAGTATCAGTGAATTCATTTGCATAACTTTTAATGCAACCTCTGTCCTCTGAATACTGAGAAATCCTCAAATTTCATATAATCAATTTCATCCTAAGAATACAAGGCATTTTATCAGTGTTATGGATGTGACATGAAATGGACACACTTTTGTGAGAGATTACAGGTTTTCTACAAACTCTGTGAATTTTGAAGGAAACTGCCGAAACTATGATATATGTAGCATGAAGGAGACTTGAATGAACACAAAAAGTGTGTTTTTGAAACTATGCGTCATTTTCGTTATGTAGGAAAAACTGGCGTTATGGATGTGACGGTTTCACGTTATGGATGTGACGTGTCTGAACCAGTCGACAAACTACATAAAATACATAATTAAGTAGTGAATTTTGATATGAAACAATTGAAATAGTAATCATGAAAAACTAGCAATGAAATTATTGCTTCCTCAGTGCCCACTAAGATCCACAGGAAGAATCAGGACAACAAGTCATTTAAAATATAAAAAAGAAATTTATTTTTTTCTTTTACCGTCATCAATTTTGGTCAGTGATTCCCGGGTGACTGAAACACCAGGGAACATGAAACTTGGTGGCCCCTCCCCTAAATAACTAGCCCTACCTGAACCGTTGCACCCAAGATAACAAAATATTTATGGTATGTTAGTCTCAAGAGCCCGCATCAACCTAACCCATACCCACTCATTTGTGATTTGCACACATAAAGTACATGCACGCGCACACACGCACATACACACACTCGCACACATACAGACAGGCAAGCACACACATAAACACATACAGACAGGCAAGCACACACACACACACGCACAAACACCCACCCACATGAATGCAGACACATAAACACACACAGACAGGCACGCATACGCATGTGCGTGTAACCTGCGTTGTGTTGAACCTGCGCGATTCAGCCCTGCACACACCCGGACTCGAACCCTCAAACAGCAGTACCTCGGATCGGGAGGCGAGCGCGCTAACAATTGAGCCAATAGCCCAGGCTACTGGCTCACATGCCAGCAGCACTCTTGAGGCGTCGGGGAGTGAGGTTTACCAACGTTCCACAAGCACAGCTAAGCTAGCTGGCATCCATTACATGCGCATGCAAACACACACACACACATAAAAACACAGGCACGCATACGCACATGCACACACACAGACACACACACACACACACACACTCTTATAAAAAAAGCAAACTCACATATGCACACACTCATTTACATGCACATGAGTTGCAGGAGTAGGAGATGGAGAGAAATTGACAAGCGTGATTTATTTTTGCGAAGAGAATATGCAGGACTGAGAGGCGGTCATATTTTGTACCGCTATGCGGTACATCTAGTTTATTGCTGCCCTTACTCATGTTACTCTGTGGGTATTAGCTACAGAGGACCTGACACTTCAAATGCTGTCATATCGCGTCACATTTAAAATTAACTAAACTAAAACTAACTGTGTTAAGCAGACGTGAACGGCAGGCTGAACAGATCTGCAACAGAAAGAGGTTGCTATGTTAACTCTAGCTGCAAAGTCAGCCATCTTCACCAGCTAACACAATAATCCAGTTACTGTACAACAACAGTATGACAGTTACAGGAAGATAATCGCTCAGATTTTCGTTATTAGGCCACTTGAAAATAGGCTATGGCTAGGCTAATCACTGGATGTATTTTAATATTATGTTTGTTTTGCTAATTGTTAGGCAAGGCCTCCCTGAGGTTTTGATCATCCTAATAATCTTTGAAATGTCACTTGTAAACACTAAGTTGAAATGCGTTGAAACTGACATGCCACCAGAACAGACGTTTTATCGGCTTTGAGGTATAATAAAGTCCCCAGTCTTGTAAATTTACATTATGTAACATCCATAACGTCACATCCATAACGCACCATTAAAGGTTTTAAAAGTAAGAAAGGGGCACAATTTGGTCATCACACGTTACATTGATATAAATCAGCTTTGCACAGACACTATGGACATTGTCACATCAACACTGTATGTGTAGCATAAACTTTTCCTATAAAACGTTATGGATGTTACATGGCCATGGAACTTGCTGACTTAAAAACAAAAGCCTTACCAATGTAAGGAGCTGTGCTCTTAAAGGCAAGCTGAGCATAGACATTGCTCTACCATTCCCTTGTCAATTTGGAATTTGTCAAATGACACAATTTGTTTGAACCTTGGGTCCATTTATCCACTTTTTAAATATGTATAATATTACCATGTGAAAAATGTTGTTTCTATATGGTTGCACACCATATTTATGATGTAAAAAGAGTGTCATTCTCCATCAAATTCAATCAGATCAGTTACAAACAATAAAATATAGATAAATATGAAGATTTTAACAACAGTTCTATTTGCATATGCACAACTTTTTTTTTCCATGGTAAGGATGACCTTTGCATGGAATTGCCCTTAACTATCGGGGACATTATTTTTATGATTTTCCGAAACCCCATAAATTCTCTCATAGGGATTTTGTCTTACAAACCAGAACATGCTAACAATGCTAATCGAATGCATATGCTAACAAATGATAGTGGTCACCTTCACAGTCCACACTCTATAATTGAAACATTTATGTTTATTGTATTATATACTGTATGTCCATTATAAATAAAATAACATAAAATAAAATAAAAAAAACACACATATTCTTCCCAGTAGCCACCCAGGCTACTCAATATGTACTTTTGTGATAACAGCACAAAACCATGTGAAAATGTAACAGGTTGGGCTCGCAAATAGGCTACTTTTAAGATCGCAAAAAATACTTCAGCAAGCTAGCTAGCCTTTTTTTTAGTGGCAACTGCGATTGGTATTGGCAAAGCTCACTGCATGAAAAGTGGGATTTTCGTCAGTAAACGGCACTGTACATTGTCGTGGAACTTCATGCTGTTGACTTTTATCTACTTCTACAGGAAAACTTCAGGAAAACAAACTTTCTGTTGCTTAAAAGGGCATTCAGATTGAGGGCTCACTGCAGGGTGTCACGGCCCCTCTACCATGGGTGCCTGTGCCATGGCCATTGCCCTGTTTTACTGCAGAGGTCCACCGGGGCACTAGGTGTCCCTATGTTGTCTTACAGGCTTCCTGATTGTTACACCTGGGCCCGGGTGTACCTTTATAGGCTAGCCTGTGGGAGTGTCTTCTCTCTTCCCCGCTCACTTCGCCAGTGAGAGCTGTCTGGGTGGCTTGACTGCAGCAGACCCAAGTGATGGCTGAGGCGTCTTCTGCTTTTGTTTTGTTACTTTCTTTTTTGTAAATATCTTTTTTGTAAATAAATTATTGTCTTATTTACGCTAACCCCTCGAGTTGTCTCCATATTTGCCATGGTCTTGAGCCAGATCGTGACAAGGGGTTTTGCAGGCCTTGGATAAAGAGCATCTCTTTTGAGACATTCTTTAAGCATATGGACCCCTTTGTTACCAGACCAGTTAACCCCTTTGCTTCCCTATCAAAATAAGCAAAATCCAGGCATTTCTAGAATGCAGGGTTCCCGCGGATCCTTAAAAAGTCTTAAAAAGTCTTAAATACAATTTTCGGTTTTTAAGGCCTAAAAAAGTCTTAAATTGTCTGGGATGTCTTGAATTTTCGAAAGGGAGGTATTAAATTTGCGTATGGGACCGCCAGCGAGTGCAAGAGAGCAAGTGAAATGTCTCCATCCGGTTTCGTGTATTTAAAATGCAATTTTATAAGTGACTATAAGGATACGGGAGGAAGTGTAGTGGTTGCAGAGATGTTTTTCACGGGTGTGGAAAGGTGTGACAACGGTAATAATACAGTAGGCCTATGTACAAATACCTGACGTTTTCGTGGTGTAGCCGAGGCCTGAGAGATAGGCCTACGCAGGTAGCCTACGTGAGCGGTAGAATTTATTTTACTGTCTATGGGTGGAATGAGCGGGAGAAAGAGTTGGTAAGCCAGTTAGCGATAGGTTGGCCATACGTTCGAATTTAGGCCGGACATATGGATTTTAAAAGACCTGTCCGGCGTCCGGCTCTGCCTCAAGCCGGACGCTCATTTGTCCTCCTTTTTGGAGTTGCGCTTGGCATCGTTTCACAAACTATGGATGCGAAGACTGCTGGTCAAATTATGCGCAGTGCTTCTGTCACTCGTCTGATAATTTGCTGCGCAATTTATGAAGGAACCACGGACTGACAGAAAAAGAAAACAAACGTTTTCGTCACGTTTCAGTTCAGTTCAGGAGGAAATACTGTACATGTTAAGTTGATCTGTTTGCATCATGATCTGACGTGTCTCCGAGGGTTGGAGAGAATTAATAAATTGTTTGTATTTCTATACCCTTTTATATCCTGTCTCCGGCTTTGATTGCCTTATAGACCTCATATTTCCAGCGTGTGTTGCTGGCCTAGCCTAGGGAAGAAAATATCTCTCTAAGTTATAATACCTGTAATATCTGTCAGCAGCTTGCTTGCCAGCGTTTCCCAGTAGGCCTACTTCGCAAAAGTTGTGAAATATAACCGCATATTTTTTGAATGTTGGCGACTGGCTACATAAAAAACGTGCGTTCATAATACGTGCGTGCTTGAGATTAAACCAGCAGTTTTCAGCAGGATCATGCGAGGAGGACCTGTCTCTTTATTAATTTAAAACAAGTGAATGGTTTTACAATGTTTCAGTCAAGCTTTGGTTGGTTTAGATACATGCAAAATGTAAAGTAGTGAATTAACTTTGCTGTGCTGCATATGGGACAATAGATGCACATAGTAAATTATATAAAGTAGGCATATTAAAATATTAGCTTAGTCTAACTTTGAAAGAAATAATGAAGAGAATCCAGTCCATTGCACATGTCTTTGGCAAGTAGCCTAGGCTACTACAGACACAGGTGAAGAACAGTCAGCCTCAGCCAGTAAGCACAACCAAATATGTACAGCCAGCATTTATAGCTGTGAAGGTAATTCACACACAATTATTTTTCTTTCGCCAAAATATATTTGCTAACTTCTGTAGACATCCAAAATGGGGTGGGGGTTAAAATTAGTAGGGAAAAAAAACGATTGCATAAAACAGTTTTAAGTTGTCGTATATATCTTTTTGCTGTGGTATAGTCCGTGGTAAAGGTCTTAAGTCTTTAAATTTGCACTTGGAAAATGTGCCGATACCCTGGAATGAAAACAATTTAGGAAATTTTATACACTTCCCTGTCATATTGTATTTTTATTGTCTGCCTATTGTGTGTGGTGTCTTCCACATGTTTATGTACTCTGTATGATTTTTAGATCCCTCTCTAAGTTGTTTGAGGGTTCCTATGTAATGCATGTATGGCTGGTATTGTGTTTACACATTGGAATACTCAATACAAAAAGAGACAGATGAAGTATAAGACTTGAGATCTCACATGGCCTGTCACACAAGAAACCAGCTCCTCTACATCCCGGGATTCCCCTGCTCTGCTCCCTGTTACCCTGCACTGTGCACAGACCGCACGCTCCGATATCCACTCCCTGGTTTTCCTGCATGCTCAGCTTTCGGCACATCTGTGCTAATGATTGAATCAGCCACAGTATATAAACTCCACTCCAGGGATCAGTCTCAGTGGAGTTATTCTGCCATCAGGCCAAAGCCACACCAAGCTTAAGTGCTTTATTTTTGTGACTATCATGCTGTGTGATAAGAAGTCCCAGTAAAAAAAACACTTCCCATTTTAAATCAAGGTTTATCCGAGTCTGCTTGCGGGGTCCAATTCTGCTCTCAGGCCTGCGGGCCATGACAAGGCTAGCAGACTTCTTCACTATGCCAATAACCAATAGTCCTAAAGAGTAGTCCAAAATGTATCATTTCAAACATCTGCTGTGTTGTTTTGTCGACAAAACAATTAATATTTCTTTAATTCCATTTTAAACTTTATTTCAGCATTATTTCATTCTGACCCTTTGTACACGAAAGACAAGAGAAACAAATGTTGTATTTCTCATGACATGCACAGCTTTATTTTGAAACAGGTGACAGATACAGTATAAGACAGGGGGAATTAGATCCAGGAGTCTTATCTGGCTTTTAACAACAGGTTCCCCAGCATTGTTGTCCTTTATTTCTATTAAACAGATCATTTAAAACAATGAAGTTAAGAAATGGTATCTTGAACAAATTGTATAGCTACCATTAAAGAAAGAAACATAGACAAGTGAACAACTTTAGTAAGGTATACCTTTAGAGTCTTTGTAAGAAGCATTAAGAGAAAACATCAGGAAACCTGACCCAGAGCTTTTGATCAGGAAAAAGACAGTAAATAGATAGTTCATGGAAAGTTCTACTCACAGCACTTGTACAGCCTGTTGAGCCTGTTGAGGTCATTCTGGCTCATCTGACCGGCCTTGCCAATCTCAACGTTGTTGTTGGGAATGGGCACCATGGTGGGGCGGTTGTTCTTGGAGAAGGCGTATCTGGAATGACAGAAAATCCATATCCATCCCGAATATTCATGAAGAGGTAAGAAATTAATAAATGAATTGGGGTTAGTAGTAGCGTAGTGGTTAATGAGCTGGGCTAGCATGCAGTAGCCTGAAACGTTGTGGTCTCGATTCCCGGCTTCCACCGTTGTGCCCTTGAGCAAGGCACTTAACCCCAAGTTGTTCTGGGGACACTGTAATCCCTTGTAATATAATTGACATACTGTATGTAAATCACTTTGGACTAAAAGTATCTGCTGAATGAATAAATGTAAATTAATGAATCAGTGTAGATTTGTTGGTAGACCAGTGTGCATTGTGTTACTGACTTGCTGTACTGCATGACAGAGTTGTAGTCATAGGGAGTTCCCTGGTTGAGGGTGCTCTTCTTGTTGAAGTTGTGCTTCATGTCTGTATGAAATAAACAGTTATGAACATTATCTCTGCTGCATTATCTCAAGTCACTACCTGCGTTTATGATAATCAAGTACTCGTACCCACACTACAAATAGGCTACTAAGACTGAATGAAGATATTTTGCTACAGTGTATATGCTATCCCACCTTCAACAACATTCTCCCACATCACACGAATGTGGTTGTCACGGTCGTTGCGGGTCTGCTCGTGGTTGAAGCCCAGGGCATGGAGCAGCTCGTGCTGAACGGTGTTGTGGTACAGACAACCCCTGCGGTTTAGGGACACAACCTGCTGACCGCCACGGCGGCCAATGTAGGAGTAGCACCTGGAGCCAAGGAAAGGACATCAGACCAAAGCTACACTCTTAAAACGAATGTGTCCCTATCTGGACACAAAGATGTGTTAAAAAAAAACAACGCAAGTTGTGTTATTTTCAACACATATTGTGTAACAAATAAAGAAAGGAAACAACACAAACTGTTGTCTCTATCTGGACACAGAGGCTGGTCACTTATCTGGATGCAAGTTCGGACGCAAATTAGTTTTAAGTGTATGTTATGCCAACAACAGCAATACAACCCACACAGAATGCATAGATTATTCACAGAAATAACTGTGCTTGCACATTATGTTCCCAATAGAAACAGACTCTCCAGATAGAAATGGAGTCATATTCTATCCATGTAACCACTCCTAGCTGCTACAGTGGTATCTGTATTCTCATTCACACCCATTCTTGGAGTAGATGCCAATGTAGTCCCTCTCAGATCGGCGGGGCTTGAAGCGGATGCAGGTGTTAGAGGCGAAGGAGTCCAGGGCACGCTGGATGATGGACATCTCACAGGAAGCTGTGGGGGAATGGGTAATGACGGAATCAGAGGAACTTGACAGAAGTCCCTGCTGATGACGTAGGGCACGTAGACATTTCCATCACTGGACTTTGGCCACATGCAGCCGCGGGAGGTGCAGGGGTCAGCGTTCCTGTCATTCTCGCTGTCCACAGCGATGTCATCCAGCAGTTCAAGCTCATCAGCATCATGTGCTGGTGAAAAGTAATTGACACCAAATATGTCGCTAACCTGTTCTTTTTAATAAAATAATAAACTCTCCAATAATATCAGGACTAAGCACATTTAATACTTTACTATACTACAATAATCAAACAATTAATGGTGGACAAGTCTAATGAACTTTAAGTTCTTTATACTTAGAATTAGATGTAAAGTGTCTTTGATGTTCCTTACTTATACCGGTGTTGGCTCTGTGAAGAATCTCAGACACAGGAAGAATCTCCTCCTCGGAGACCTCTGAAGAAATCAAAGAGTGGACTTTTGTAGTTGGAAATAAGCAACTTTGCTACATTTGTAGTTGGAAATAAGCAACTTTGCAGAATGACTTGCAGAATCAGGAAAATATTGAGCACAGAAGAGACATTAGGCAGAGAGATGGTATAAGGGGCAAAATGTTCTCTTTCCTCTTTGTAAAATAAGCAGATATCTCAACACAGGATCTACACAGTATACCATGGCCTTTGGGACAACAACTCAGCAAGACATGTGTGATATCTGTGAGTCTACGACGAAGACCCTTGTGATTGTGCAGCAAACCCAATTTCCCCATGGGAACAATACAGCTATCTATCAAACATTTTCAAAATTCGGTTCCTACATTGTTTCATTGTAAACCACACAATTTTAAACATCAGAAAAGATCACTATACCGGTTTTAAAACACATATGATGAGGAAGGAAAGAGAGCACAATATCAGGCAATGCAGTAAAGTAAGATTAGTTGCAGAAAATTATGCAGGCACATTGTTATTCTAACATTCATTTAAAAATGTATTTTAAATTTAGCACATTATTATTGTCTAAATACTTTTTATCTATGAAGGTTTCAGGATACAGCATTTATTAACTTTGGCTCATTAAAGGTGCTATGTGATGCCTTTATAGTTAAAACATCCAGAAATGAACTAGAAATACAATGCAAAGAAACAACTGTTTGATAATGTCAAAGACGCTTAAGCTCTGTATTGTCCAGACAACCAAGCATGCAAAGCAAGGAGAGCTGGCTCTCTTGTAATACCACACCCTCACGGGATCAAAAGAGTATATATACTTATACTTATACTTATACTTATACTTATTACACCACATGTGGCTGCTGTACTAAATACAATGCAATAGTGTGGTGGGGACATCTGTTTAGCATTTAATCTGTTTTGGTGGGTTTAAGGCGATCTCTTCCTTTCCTCTGGCTAAGGACTTAGGAGAAGTAATGGACCTAACCCTCACCTCGACCTCCTCAGCCCAGGCAGAGGACACCAGCAACAGGGCCAGCAGACCCACAGCGAACTTGAACACAGCCATGACAGACACCTGAGGAAAAACATCACACAGGAAATATTTTTCACTTCAAACAGTTGAATGGTTCAAATAAAAAATAGAAAAAACTGTTGCACAGATTGAATATTAGACTAAATAGGCTATTCTTCACAGTCACAATAGTTTGATATCAATAAGTGACAATAGTTTGATATCAATAAGTACATAATCCTTAAGAATTTCAAAAGATATTTGCTATGTTTTGAATACATGAAAAGTTGAATTTGTTGATGTAAGTGTAAACTGTACCTTGACCTCACACAAGTAAAGTGAAATGCATGAGCTGAGATTCAACTTTTATAGGTTTGTCGGCTGCCCCAACCCTTGGAAAGTTGTTCAACTTTATCAGAAAAAATGTATAAGAGCACACTCAACTGTCCTTGAAGCTAATCATATAGGCTACTCTGTACGCCTGTTTCCTACTGTACAGCAGTATTTTATCATGTTTAGATAAACACTTACAGTAACCCAAGTTTCTGGCTAATACAGTCCCCTTTTATTTTTCTCAGGGGATGGGTGATGGAAATCTCCCAAGACACTATATTGAAATTATAGAGTTATGTTGTGATAAGGTATCCTATTAGGCTAGTTGACAGAAAGGTGAACCCGGAAATGTTGAGTACACCAAAGTTTTATGATAGAAATATGTAGTATGGGTCCCCAGCATGCAGAAACTGCCGGATGCTAATTTGCATATGTTGGGCAATTTGTGTAATTAAGCTAATTAGCATAAATTAGCATAATTGCCTATATTGATCATATTATAGGAGCTGCTTGGCCAAAATGGACAATGTTAGTATGTTTTTAGGGGTTACTGGAGATGCTGAGTCCATATCTGACATTTTCAAGACTCAAAATCACTATTTAAACATGGTTTGGTCACGTTCTTACTTTCATTAAGCTGATTTTGCTAAGTTTTTGGGGGCAATTTAGACAGATTTTTGGAGGATAAAAATGTTCAGTGTTCAGGAATAATTTCAAGTTATTTCTGAATTCCACAATAATTTTGGAAATAGCTATTCACTGGCCCTCTGCTGTGACTCACAATTGAGTAACAAAGGGAAGAACTAGCCTCTACTACTCCTCCTGTCCTCATCCGTTGTCCTGTCGCCATCTTCTCCAGACTCTTCATCCCTGTCCTTCTGCTCTTTTAGCTGTGTATACATATACTGTATTGCAACATGTAACATCACTGCCTTTGCAGAAACAATAATTAGTACAGGCCAGGCCTGCGGCTGCACAGCTGCACTTTCCAGATACATGTATACACAGTTTTAACCCAGCTTTGCAGTTACTGCTGATAACATCTAACAAATCAGCAGGAGCAACAGGACTTGAATCGAGGGTGGGCGAGTTCCTTTCTTCATACCTGTCTTCTTACTCCATCCAAACTCGGTGATATCCACAGCCGGTGGATCAGGGCGGTCTGCTGCTTTCCAAAGCAGCACCTGTAGATGGGCACGTTTTCCATGGAGGAGTAAGTTGCGTTCTGTAGGAGACAGTGTCTTCAGTGCTGGAGGAGCCGGGAGTGGGAGGCCTCACCGCCAGGGATGGATTACTGCACGGGCCTACCGGGCCCAGGGTCAGGGGGCCCTGAAGCCCAAGCCTTTGCATTAAATCATTGCCTCAATATCAACACATCAGGATGTATGGTGTATGAATCTGATTGAATTTAGTCCATCCCCAAAATGCACCAGTATACAGGAAATCACATCAAATAAATTAAAACATTTCTGAGGAAGGACCCCCAAACCCCCCTTCCACATGCGACAATTAGTGGGGGGCCCTTAATACATCTGGGCCCAGGGGCCCGAAAGTTCATAATCCGTCCATGCTCACCGCTAGGTGGATGCCCAAGCAAAAGGATCCGAAAAGAGCCCTTGTAACGGCGGAGAAGGGCTTCACGCGACCGGGAGAGCGGCCTTGGAAGATGAGGTGGTGACGCCGACCTGGGCGCTGACTTCACCGTGAGAAGATCTTGAGCCCCTGGCCCCGCCAGGCAGCTTTAGGTTGGAGTTGGCGGTGGCCCTGTCTGCGGAGCAGAGCAGAGGTGGAGCGGCAAGGAGGTGGTGCCTTGAGGATGGACGGTTGGCGGAGCCGTTTGAGGCACAACGGTTGGGCAGCTCCGACGGAAGGGCCCTCTGAAAAACGAAGCCTTTGGGTGCGTGTGGGAGGCACCGTGCTGTGCGGGTGCCTGTTCTTGTTGGCCTGTTCGCCGACGCTCTTTAGAAAAATAAGGGGAAAAAACATTTGTTGTGTAAAATCCGATGGCATGAGCCAGAGAGAAGGTCTAGGCCTTGGCGCAGCCGTGGCGGATTAGAGCGGCCGGGAGCAGCGGAGGACCGCTATGCGACGAGGCAGCAGAGGAGGGACGCCAACGTCGGTAGCTGTAGCGATTGCACAGCGTGGTCCAGCTACGATGGAGCTGGAGTCTGCTGCCTCGACTGGCGAGACAAGCAGAGCGTTGGAGGTGCGGTGCCAGTTACGGTGTTCAGTGGTGGGGAATCTGTGCCAGTGGAGGCTAGGCCCCGCCAGGTGTTGGAGGAACATTGTGGTGGTGCACACTGCGAAAGTGCGACCTGAGGGTGTTCTCTGAAGGGAGCTGGGGACGAGCGGCGACAGGCCAGGTGACTGCCAGCACTACCCGCATTGGGCTGCTGGTGGTTGTGGTTCCCCTGGGTGAGTAGGGCTCTTGCAGTGTGTGCACCCCACCTGCTGTGTGGCAGTGCCAGAGACTTTGCTTGACTGAATGTGCCGAGGATGGCAATGGCTTGTTGGGGGAGCTGTGTAACGTCAGCGTGCTGGACTGTGCTTGAGATTCCCACAATGTTTCGAGCTGGGGATTCTGGGAGAACTTTGGGGTTGTTATTATGTGTGCTTGTGCCTGTATGGTGCGGCTGCGTCCAACCCTATGTGTGTAAGGTGCAAGTGTTCTTGACTTCCCTGGCGTGTGCTATGTTCTGTGCCGATGTCCCTGCTCCCGACCTTTAATAAAGCTTTTGATCTCATCAATCATTACACTATTAAATCTGCTTAGCATCATTAGCATGCTGCACATATTTGTTAAAGCTCTTGCATTCAAGTTGAGTGATCATCTCAATACCAATGTTTCCCAAAAGGGCTTGTCCCTACGAGAAGAGTATTACCTTAAACACACATGAGGAAACTTAACAGTCCAATCAGTAGACTATGATATGCTAGCCAACTATGCTTCTTTGTGTACAATATTTCCAGGCTTCAACCAGACAGCTGAATGTGGTGGAGTTGTAATAGAAGTAGTAGGCCTAAGCTATAGGCTAATCTGCATAAAGTGTGCTGTCATAAATATCAGACATTCAGTATTCTCTTTTTTAATATCAGGATATAAAATAATACAGATATATATTATATTGTAATCCTCTAGTGTTCTAAGGTAGGCTATTGAAATGTCTAGCCCGACCTCTCCAAAAAAATCGAGGTTTGTATCAAACTGTGGGTCAACGGTCAAAAATTGTGATACGAATCGAATTGTTAGGTTGGTGTATCCTTACTGCCCTACTGTATATCGCTACAGCCCTATCCTCCAAAAAACTGTCTAAATTGGACCAAAAAACTCAGCAAAATCATCTTAATGAGAGTAAAAACATGACCAAACCAAGTTAAAATAGTGATTTTGAATCTTGAAAATGTCAGATATGGACTCAGCATCTCCAGTAACCCCTAAAAACATACTATCATTGACCATTTTGTCCAAGCAGCTCTTATAATATGATCAATATAGGCGATTATGCTAATTTATGCTAATAAATATATGCAAATTAGTATCCGGCAGTTTCTGCATGCTGGGAACCCATACTATATATTTCCATCATAAAACTTTGGTGTACTCAACATTTCCGGGTCCACAATGGGGCTCTATGGGCTGTCCACCGGACTATATATGAACAAACCATTTTAAATAATTCACTTAAATAAACCATTCACAAGTTATTAATAATTGCTTAGTTATGTATGTATTAGTTGTTATATAGATAAATAAATAACATACATAGACTGCTTACCTAGAGTAAGTAAGCCACATGAAAAAATGTTCTAGGTAATGTTTAGTTAATGCAGAACACACATTTATTAATGGTAAGCTTATAGCCATAAATGTCAATGTCATAAATGTCTTATGAGTTGTTAAGTTGTTTTGCAGCCCCTTAATTTAAAACGAGTACTACTTACATAAGCTTTTGAAATGATATAGGCCCTGTTTAGCAGATGCTTTGGTCCAAAGCAACTACAAAAAACTATTCGGAATAGGCTATTTGGAATGGATAGAAAAAAGAGAGCATGAAGCAGTCATAGTATACAACCAATGACCATTGCCATACCATTTAGTGATCTCAGGTTCAAATTTAGGATAAACCACAGACATTCTGGGAAATGTCTAATAAAAAATATGTTTAAAAACATTTTAGGCTAGTATGTGTTTCCAAGACAGATATGATAAATTGTAGAAATTTGTCATAATGCACAATGAATAATAGTTTTTATTCAAATGATGGGATGCCATTGGTAGCACAAAGGAGCCATTCAAGCTGGAGACCCAGGTTGAAATCCCACCTTAATCTGCATAGTTTCTCTAAATTGCCTTAGCTGAAACCATCTGCTAAAGCATCTTAAGTAAAGTATACATAGTACTCAATTTCATGGGGGGCTGCAAAACAACTTACAAACTGATAAGAAAGATGTAATACATAGTTACCCATCTCACTTTCTTATACACCATTTATTATGATCTTTCTAAATGATGAACTATACGTTTGTATGTTTATATGGGGTTATTGACATGGGTATATTGGCTCAAGGTTTACCAACAATAATGTATATTATGCACTACACAGTGCATACAATATGTTTTGAGTGTCTTATGAACTATATGTAAATAATCGAATGTTATCTGATGGCTACTACCAATTGTAAATAGTTAATTAAGCATTTGCAACATGTTTTAAGTGACTTAACTACTGTAAGCAATTTACTAATGTTGTCTATGATAGTAAGTAGCAAATTAACCGTTTAGTAACACCTTGTAAATGGTTTGTAAACACACCTTATTATAAAGCTATTTTCTTTCTATCTTTTATTTCCTGAATTTCTTTATTTACTTGATTTGTTTTGCTTTGATTTGCTTTGAGGTGGAGGTTTGAGCAATTTGAAGTGTCATTTCTATTACTTGATGCTGTGTGTGTGTGTGTGTTGAAAGTAGCACTTCTGATTTATTTTATTGAATTGAATTTACTGTGTTTTTCGTGCTCACATGATTTTCATGTTCAGTACATTGTAAAGAAGTCTCACTAGATGGCAATGTTGTTGTTTTTTATTTCATCATTTAATCACATGTAACAATAATGAAGCAGGAACAAGCACTCATCAACACATGCACATGATGACACACTATAATAATAGTACTGAACAGTCACAGTTTAGTTGATATTTTACAGTAGCTATATCCATCTGGCATGCATATAATGACATACTTGCTCAGGGCAAGGACAACTTCACGACTAGCTCAAACCATCTTTTACTCCATTTTATTCATTCTTTAACCCTTTTTAGAGAGGATTTCCTTTCTCATTGTGGTCCAGTGTGGGGAAAAAAACAAGCAACAGATAGATTTTTTTCTCATGACTTTATTTACTCAGCTTTATTTACAGTAGCCTAGGGACAGATGACAGATTGGGGGACCACAAATGCAGTGCATCATCCTCGCTGTACAGGACATACGGTATCTGGTCTCTCATTGCAGGTTCCAAGGGGAGAATTGTTGACTTCTTGTTTCTGACAGAACAAATATCACTTATAATCAATCATACAATAAAAAGAGTCTGTGCCTTGGTCTGAGAATTAAGTCTGACTCTTAATTCAGGAAATAAAAGTGCAAGTGCTGTTCAGTCTGAGAAGGTCATTCTGGCTCATCTGGGTGGTCTTGCCAAGGTCTACATTACTGTTAGGGATGGGTACCATGGTGGCCTTTTTGTTCTTAGAAAAGGCGTACCTGAAATAATCAGGGATCCAAATGTTAGCTTTTATCTGCTATAAAGAGATGATGCGATGGTTTCAGTTATATATTGCAGCATGAATAAATAAATGTATTGACTGATTTCAGAATGGATAAAAGTAAGTATGAATGTATAAATAAATCAATGCTTTTATGGAGCAGTGGCTGCTGGGATGTTTAAGTATATCAGAAACAATGAAAAATTGATTGATTGATATTTCCTCTCCCCTCATGGTGTTGGTAGACCTCATACCTGGAGTACTGCATGACTGAGTTGTAGTCGTAAGGTGTGTTCTGGTTCAGAGTGGTGATCGACCTGAAGTTGTGCTTCTTGTCTAGCCTGGAAAATCCAGACCCTGATAATCTAGAAAGATTAAGGGTCTGGCAAAGAACAATGTAATGGCCCAACTCGAGGGGCGGCAACAAGCATACATTTAAAAATCTCACTGCACGCTATTGGATAACACTACGACCAATGTGTACTGTCCTCCAACGTTGCAGCGCTGTCTTCATCAGTTTAGCTGGTTCCCCGTAGTGTTGGGGTAAAAGTAACGTGCATCATTGCTCTTTGCCAGAGTGTCTCGCAGAGACAATTCCATTGTGCTCTCGCGAGAACTCTGGATTTCCAGGGTACTTCTTGTCTGCATAAAACAAAAAGTTTCCATTTTTAAAACCGTTTCAGTTAGTTTCAGTTTCAGTTTATTTCTGTATATCGACTGGTGTGAGGTGCAGCACATGGGTCATTAAATATAGAAATGATGCTTGAATGTAAAAAAAAAAAAGTTTACAAGTCCAGAAAACATGAGACAAAACAATAATTGAAAATCATAGCTTTTATGAAATGCGATTCCTTTGTCGCACCTTCAATGACATTCTCCCACACAGGGCTTGAAAACGAAATTATTTTTCAAACGTTCCGTTCCGAACAGTTCAGGTAGGCCTATGTTTAACGTTTTCGTTCTTGCATGCGTTCCGCCACCAACATATCGGTCCTGAACCGGTTCGGAACGCAAAATATCGTTCGTTCTTAAAGTTCCGGCAGTGTTTGGCGGGCCTATCAAGTCTATTTTTGTGGACTTTACCTTAGAATAGACATACTCATTATTTCCTCTTGATTTAGCCTATATCGTAGCTATGCCCAAAAATAATAAATCACAGGCGGCATCCAAAAACATTCAGATGGGCTATCCATCCCATAGCCTACAGACTTACTATAGGCCTAACCTATGCCTATAAATAATTTCTTATCAAAAATATTTCTGGATACGTGCTAAACTCCTTACCTGGTTGTAGCCTAAGTTTTATCCATATGGAGATCTTCAAAGGCTTGCGCTAATTCCAACCCTGTTTATAAACGAACCTGTCTGTTGCTGACAAGGCCTATCTCAAATTTCCTGTTTAACTCTTCTACATAGAATAGGCTATAATTGCGCAAACATTTCAAATCCCGACTTTAAAACGACAAAGCGTGGACAGGCAAAATAGGCTATTACGCATAGGCTACAAACAATTTCCAAATCAGTTTCAGTAGCCTACGCTACGAGCTGGCCTAAGATCCGAAGTGGCAGACGGATAGGTTACATTACAACAGTAAGACAAAATATACACATTTGGACCAAAGGTCCATTTATCGTTTTTTTTTTTTTCAAACTGCAGAAATCAAATTATTAGGCTGTTCGCCTACAGTAGTTGGCTACATAGCGGCTTGTTATCTCACATTAACAGTGTAGATGCGGGCTTGTTTTTCGCACAACCCGAAATAGTCTCCCTGACATAGGATATGCTTTTGCGAAATTTTATAAAATATATAGAGAACGAAAAAAAAAACGTTATTAACCGGTTTTGTGGATTTCAGAATAACGTTTCTGTTCCGGAACAGTTAAAAGACCATTTTGTTTTCGTTTCCGTTTCCGCTCCTCGTAAAATTCCGTAAAATTCCGTTCGTTTTCGGTTTTCGTTTTCGTTCCTTGAACCGGTTCGGAGCCCTGCTCCCACATCACACGAATGTTTTTGTCTCGGTCACTGCGGGTCTGTTCGTGGTTGAAGCCCAGGGCGTGCAGAAGCTCGTGCTGAACGGTTCTCTTCTTCTAATGTGCCTGAAGTATTCTCTCCCTTTCTGAACATTGAGGAATCAATAGAAGTAATGGGGCTAACCCTCACCTCCACCTCCTCAGCCCAGGGAGAGGACACCAGCAGCAGGGCCAGCACACCCACAGCAAACTTGAACACAGCCATGACAGACACCTGTGTGAGGAAACATCACACAATAAACACATTAATTTTAAACACAGGTTAATATTCCAAAAACATTAATAAAAACAGTGCACCGTACAGGTACATAGGTACCTGAAAACTGGCATAAGTGTACAATAAAGTACATACGCGTTAATTTGGTAAGGTAAGGTAGGGTTAAATAAAGTAGGACTAATAGGATAGAATACAGAGTCAACTACTTATGTTTTGATGAGGCAAGAGTAAACTGTACCGTGACACCCCCACGTGAATGAGTGAAGCAGGTGAGCTGAGTTTGTATATGTACTGTAGCATATGTACTGTGCAGGCCTGTATGTTTTCTACTGTACAGCAGTATTTTATCATGTTTAAATACACATGAAACCTTGACATCTGACTATGATGTGCCTCTGTTTCCACTCAGGAAATGACTAATAGGCACTTGTCCTCTCAATGGGTTCATAGGACAGCAGAAAATCTACTGTTTAATCAAGGCATATTGATCTTTTAAAACATGTTTCAACCTGAAAATCAGCTTCCACAACAGTGTGTATTAAACAGTACTATAACTATTTATTTTTAATATGCCTACTCACTTATTTAATTATTATAGTACTATTTAATTACTATGAACTAATTTGACAGATCTTTGACCTTTTGATGACAGCCTCAGACATTGGGGACTGTCTTTATATTATGAGAACACACAGACAAACATTTGTGGTGCTGTCCGTGACTAAATCTCAAATTACATTTTTAACTGGAGGAAAGGGGTCAGCATTTATGTGGACATGGTTGAATTTTGCTTTTGTGTACATCTAACCAAAAATGTCACATTTTTGTGTGCACCCTAACATTTCTTATCCTTTTCTCTCTGGAACTGCCAGAAAATATGCAGTTTTAGCTTTTATGAGGGAGACATTGTTTTTGCCACCTATTTGCACTGCCCTTTGTTTACGGTGTGAGGAACCCTGGATGTGTTGCTATATGAAACCAATAATGGGGAAAAGGGGGGAAATATTTAAAGCTTCTAGTGAGCATTGGAAAGTTTCTGTGAAACATTAACAAGGACATGAAACGAGGCACATGACAGTGAGCAAAGGAGATTTCTTTAAGGCCAGTATAGAGACAAGCATTGCAGCCTCTCTGTGTAAGAACCTGCTGAGTTACTTAATCCATTGTGAAATGTAGCCTACATTACTTTCTCCAAGGAGTACATTGGACTAATATGGTTATAGACCATGATTACATGTGAAAACCTAGATGTGTATTGACTTTGTATGGCTTCTCTGTTGGGAGACTGCATTGCGGTAAGAGGTACATTTAGTATATTTGAGTCACCGCAAATTACGATTTATCATAAGAAGTTTGAATAAATGTCAAAATGTACACATAATAAATAAAACAGTTTGGGAACTCGTTTACCACAAAAGCAGAAGTAGGTTTCAACAACATTAATTCTCAATATCTGACAGTTGTAATGTGTCACAAACATCAAGAGAGTATGGCAAATGGAGAACTAAAGCTGTCCCAAACAGTTGTCAGTGCATCTTTAAATTATCTAAAATTAAATTATCACAGAAGCATTATACCAATGAGTATAATTTAAAAAAAAATATATATCTCTTGCCAGTCTGAGGACTCTCAAATTGTAGAATTTTTGACAATAATTTATTTCTAAAAATCAATAAAGTATCTATCTATCTATCTAACTAATATAAAAGAGCGTTTTTTGACTAAACTGTACCGAAACTGTACATTTTCTGTAGTTAAGCCACACCAAAAGTCAAAGCAAAATGTCAAGGCACATACTTACCGACACATGCTTATGATGCTATAGCAGGGGTGTTCATTTGGTAACACTTTACTTGACAGTATCGACATACAGTAAAAGTGACATGACACTGTCATGACACATGAACCCTAACCCTAACCCTAATCCTAATCCTAACCCTAACCTCTACCCTAACCTTAAATCTAACCCTAATCCTAACCCTAATTTATGACAAAAACCAAATGACAAATGACAAAAGTGTTATGTCATAAACGTTTATGACTTGTTTATGACACGTTCATGACAGTGTCATGTCACTCTTATATCGATACTGTCAAGTAAAGTGTAACCGTTCATTCTTATATACCCATATTTTTTCTATACATACACAACGTTCATGAGCCGAGACCGCAAATATAGGCACATTGTTCACATGACATTGACTGAGACAATGTGTACCTGTAATACTGTAGATCTATGCTTTTTAGACTGGGTCACTAGACCTGAGGAAAAGCACAAAAGATATAACCTGACTCTCGCCAGATGAATTTCGTTCCGCCTAGCTCCACTCACATCCATCTGGGACCGGTTCCGTTGAGAGTGATTTCAGCACAAGATTATATGGGAGAGCCAATCAGGACGCAGGGCGGGAGTTTCATAGATGTGACGTAGCATAGAAGCGACTGTGAGACTGTTCTCAGCGTCACGGGTTGGCTTCGAAGATGACGGACAAGTGGCTTATCCAATCTTATGCAAGGATTTTTTAATAAGGCCCAGCCTTCTGAAGCACCACTCCAATGGATCGATCCCAGATGGATGTGTGGAGCTAGGCAGAATGAAATTCTGAGTCAGGTTACAAAAGATAGGCAATCATGCCATTTGTCACAGATTGGGGAAAGTGACTTTATTCTGTTGCTTGACGAGGGTAACAGGTTGTGTGAGTTGTTAGAGTCCCCAGATAGGTCACTTGAAGTGATTTATTTTTGTTTTGTTGCTAGGTAGGCTAGGAGAAAAAGTTGCTAAATCAAGCAATTGATCATATGTTGTAATCTACTGTATTGTGGCGAGCTTGCATGGAAGGAGTCGCGAGACGGATCTCTGCTGCACATCATGACATCAAACTGAGAATGGAAGCCTAGCCTATTAAAGACCAGATTTGGAAAAGATGTAAATTGTTAAAGCCTTCTTCAATTATTAAGACATTGTGTCATTGATCCATATGAGCCTGTATACAAATATATAGGGTTCCTTAAAATTCCAAACCACTGATGGTTTTGTACACTAACTGAAAATAACACTTTTATGTTTACATATATTACAAACATCTCCAAGTGTTTTATCTAAAAACTCTTTAGATCTACAGATGAACAGCTATTCATGTGCTATTGATTTCAAGTTGTCCTCATCCACCCCTGTGCTTTTGTGTGATATCTCATGCTTGTATAAGCACAGGAAACCCTCTGTGTGTTGTGTGAAGAGTACCTGGTGTGTGAGTAACAGAGAGGAGTGTTATGGACTCATCACTCTCAAAACTGGGAGCCGCCAGACATGGTCAGGGATAATTAGTGGTTGAGTTAACACAGAGGGGAGGGTTACCACAGTTGGAGGGTCTCCATCCAGAGTATGATGAAGAACATAGTGTGCACTGAAACTGTATGCTGCCTATAGTACGGTGTTCATTTTAGGACATCCTCAGACTCAGGTGTCAGACTCAGAAAAACATCGGTCATCTTCAGACAAAACAGCCTCAGCGTCAGAAAAACTTCTGTCATCTTCAGACAAAACTGCCTCAGCGTCAGAAAAACCAGACTCAGGTGTCAGACTCAGAAAAACATCTGTCATTTTCAGACAAAACTGCCTCAGCTTCAGAAAAACTTCTGTCATCTTCAGACAAAACTGCCTCAGCGTAAGAAAAACCTCTGTCATCCTCAGATAAAACTGCTTCAAACCAAACTGCCTCAGAAAAAGTGGAGTCAGGTCTCAGAAAAAACGCTGTCAGAAAAAGTGGAGTCAGGTCTCAGAAAATCACGTCTCAGAAAAAACGCTGTCAGAAAAAACAGAGTCAGACGAAAAAGTCTCAAATGAAAAGTTATTGTGGGGACAGAAGAAGACGACGGATACAGAACGGTGAGTTTAATATTATGCTTAATATGTTATTCTGTCACTGGCAGGGTAGGAATTTCACGACGGCCGTGGTAGCCCCTTGCGTTGGCCGTGAAGCCCCTTTGAAAATCATAGGTTTACAGGCCACGGTGGCCTTGGTGCCCCCTTCTTTCAATATTCTGCTTTGTGTCCTACTAATAGCGATTTTTATTTAGCCTGCGGCCTGTCAAAATAATCTTAGCATTCACAGCGCAAATTAATTTAGTCTTTTACGCAGTGGAGAAAGTGACATCGCAAGAAAGTGCGTCCAAATTCACCCATTGTTCTCAGTTGAACTACTCGCGAAGTAGCCTATTCATCACACAGACATCACAAGTGATGTCACATGAAAGAGCTTTTTCTCAGCTTTTAAACGATGTTAGGCCGATAACTGCTGTGTTGAACGGTTCGCGAGAAAGGTAAATAATATAATTAAATTTAATCATACATTCTACTGAAGGTTTTGCGTCCATGATCTCCCTACCCATTCATCTCGGTGGAATACTTTACGAACCCTTCTTTTAACACATGACAAACCACATATCAGCAGACCTTACCGAACATAAAGGTGTAAAGCAGTCCCCTGTACAGTTAGCCGTTCCAGAGTAATCCAGTTTTGAATTTGCAGTAAATTTCGACATGCATTGATGTCTCCAAATTTGGGCTTTAAGTTTTACAATGTGTTTAAATTGTTCCACATGATTTCATAACGGGCCAAATACAAAATAAATGTTACAAATATCGCCTAGATATTGGTAAATCAGAGGACAGCTGACTAAGAGTTTGTGAAAGTAGCCTGATCACAAAGACCTGATTTTCTGAGACCTGACTCCACTTTTTCTGACAGCGTTTTTTCTGAGACCTGACTCCTTAGAGATGTTTTTCTGAGGCAGTTTGGTTTGAAGCAGTTTTATCTGAGGATGACAGAGGTTTTTCTTACGCTGAGGCAGTTTTGTCTGAAAATGACAGATGTTTTTCTGAGTCTGACACCTGAGTCTGGTTTTTCTGACGCTGATGCAGTTTTGTCTGAAGATGACAGAGGTTTTTCTGACGCTGAAGCAGTTTTGTCTGAAGATGACCGATGTTTTTCTGAGTCTGAGGATGTCCTAAAATGAACACCGTACTATAGCTTTTCTTTACCAGAGAGTTTAACCTGAAGTGCAAAGACATTTAAATTCATAATTAAATTTTTACCAGACATGAGACTCCAGTCAGAAACCCAAACAGCAATTAATTTTGCATTTGAGCTGGAAAAGCTTCTTCTACATTTGGGTTGGACCCTGAAGCGATACTCAGAGCCCTATACCTCTTCTAAAAAAGAAAAACAGGCAAACAAAAAACACCGGATAATTTCCTGAATGTGCACAATACAGTACAACTCAACATATGTAAGTGATTTTGCATGACCTTCAAATAAAAGCTGAAATTTTGTGGGTTTGTGGGTGTGAGCTTGTTTGTGGGTATGTTGGAGTGATTTCCTGATAAAAGATCTCTTGATTTTTTTGTACAGTGCATGCTGTGTGATGACAAACATCGTCCTGGCCCTCACTTTGGAAACTTGAGCTAGGTTTGGGTTTATATTAGTCTAAATATTCGACTCCAGTCAGAAACTCACACACAGAAATTATTTATTCAAACAGCATTTATTTTTGCAATTAGCCCATTTCACAAGATATCGCCACTGGGTAAACCAACTTCCTCTGGAACAGCACAGTACAGAGGAGACAGAAACAGGAAGACATTTTACCCTGCCAATTAAGGTGCCATTAACATCAGTGAGGCCGGACACCTGGACACTGTGAAATGGGCTTATTGAGCTGGAAAAGCCTCTCCTTCTTTTGGGCTAAGGCCTGGAGCGATATTCAGAGCCCTATTCTAGAAAACAACAGACAAACAAAAATCAGCAGCTTATTTCCTGAATGCAATTATTTTGCATAAAAGTTGAAATTCTGAATATCTGAATTCTAAAGCTTGTTTGAGGGTGTGTTGGAGTGATTAGCCTACCTAAAATTATATCTTATGGATATTTTGTACAGTGCTGTGCAATGACAAACATTACACATAACCAATACTTACACATACTTATACATATAACTATACAATATACAATACAATAAGTTTAGCCTAATGACATACCAGAGTAAGACCGTTGACTACATTTATAGAGGCGGTTGATTCGGGCAATATCCCAGCTGCTCATCTGAGTGGCCCTCCCAATCGCCACATTGGCATTGGGGATGGGGACCATAGTGGGCTGCCCATTGCGGGAGAAGGCATACCTGAAAAGAAGAGAGTGTGGGGATCTACACAAACAGGCACACATAGCTGCATCACATCCACACAACACCTAGGATCACATGATGTCTTGAAGTCACAGGACTAATTAGGAAGTGATAAGTGTTTGCTGGCTGCAAGTCAGATTCTCTTTATGTTGGTGCTGGACACTATTGTGCGAGTTGGGCTCCCTTTTCATGCAGGTACTATTGGTCATGGTAGAGCATGTTTAATCACTGCCATTTGAATTTTAATACTTATTTATTTCATTTTATCAGGGTAATTTCTAGAAGGTTGTGTCTACTCTTCACGGAGGACACAGGCTTCTGCATGGAGTTTTAACATTTGTGATCACCTCATTGTGACCTGAGCTGCTGGGCTGCATTGGTAAATTTCTTAATATGCACATTTTTCATTGAATGTTTTATACCTGCATTGGAACATATCTTAAACTACTTTCTCTGTCTGTAGCAACGGAACATTCACCTTTTTGCCCTCATGTGTCAATGAGCTGTGGACAGTTGAGCATATTGAAAAGTAGGCCTATATTTTCTAGCTATGTTTGAGTGGACTATGCTATGTTGTTTAATGAGGCTGGCAACTAACATGCTTGTTCTCTCCTGATGTTTTAAGATCTGCATGGTTAAAATCTCCAGCGAAGATGGTGAAACCGTCTGGGTGTGCCGTCTGTTGTTCACTGACAGCCTGGTACAGTACTGTACTGCCTTGCACTACTCCACTTGCACTACTCCACTTGTACACTTGCACACTTTGCAACTTGTTGTTGTTGTCCTGTTGTCCTGAACACACTTCTGCTGCTCTTACATAACTTGCACCACTATGCCACTTGCATACTTAGGTCAAACAGAACTACCTCAGCCATTTATTGGCCTGACCTTTGCACTATTATATTGACTGTCTAATGTATGCACAATTGCACAATTTCAACCCAAATTTTGCTCTTATTTCTTCATTGTATGTGCCTTATTTACTTTTTATATTGTTTACTTGAATGTTATGTTTGTCTGTGGACCTAATTGGTAAAATATGTCTTGTCTCCACCGTGGGATAGTGGGAAACGTAATTTCGATCTCTTTGTATGTATAAGTATAGTATAAGTATATATACTTTTTTGATCCCGTGAGGGAAATTTGGTCTCTGCATTTATCCCAATCGGTGAATTAGTAAAACACACTCAGCATACAGTGAGCACACAGTGAGGTGAAGCACACACTAATCCCGGCGCAGTATTCTTCCTGCTACAACAGCGGCGCTCGGGGAGCAGTGAGGGGATAGGTGCCTTGCTCAAGGGCACTTCAGCCGTTCCCAAATGCCCTAAACAGCCGTTCGAACCGTATACAAGTATACTGATTTCAAGAGATTACTGCAGTGTTTGACTTTTTATTTTCTTAGATCTGAATGACCAACACAAAATATGTGAGCGAGTGTGAAGGAGAGAGTCAGCTAGATGTCATATGTGATATGCCAGTGTTGGTGTTGAACAAGGTGTGTGAAACTCAGAACTGACCTTGAGTAATGCATGACTGAACCGTAGTCATAGGGGGTGCCCAGGTTATTGGTCTTAATCTTTTCAAAGTTGCTCTCTTTTCCTGGGGAAAAACGTGTAAGTACACCTCTCACATATATATATATATATATATATATATATATATATATATATATATATATATATATTAATATATAAATTATTAATAAACAGTAATAATTATAATAGTAATAAAAAATATATTCATATTCTGCCTGGCAAGTGTCAAAGGTGCTTCCCAGAATGTAAAAAATGCATATGGCAGTAGATTAAATATATGGGAGATAGATACGGAACTATTTTGCTGCTGAATAATTCAGAATAATAACAGACTACCTCAAGCAGCAGGTCTTGCTCACCTCGTATGATGTTTTCGTAGAGAATACGGATATTCATGTCACGGTCACTGCGTGCCTGTTCATGGTGGAAGCCCAGGGCGTGCAGGAGCTCATGCTGGATCACCTGGTGGTACACACACCCTCGTCGCGCCAGGGACACGACCTGCCGCCCACGTCTACGCCCCACGTAGGACCAGCACCTGCAGCACAGCCAGAGGTTCAAACGTGACCATCAGTGGGAAACAGCAGCCCACTCTCTCAACTCATAAAAAAAAGTTCAATCTAATTTTTACTATCAAAACAAATCAATGAAATATTTTGCCAAATACTGCGGACATATCATTGCTCTACAGTATGTGTTGCAGTGCCTTGCAGCACACATGTGCATTCCCCCTTTAAAGTGTCCTTTTGAGGATTGCAGCACACATGTGTATTCCCCCTTTAAAATGTCCTTTTGAGGATTGCAGCACACATGTGTATTCCCCCTTTAAAATGTCTTTTTGAGGATTGCTTGATGATGGTTTCTTTATTAAATTTTGGAATTAAGTTGTGTTTTTGAAAATTCTGAACATAGCATGGTTTTCATAAAAAATTACAGGATTAAATTAATCAAATTCTTGGCTAATGTCAAAGATAACCTAATTGAAAATCTAAAGCTAAGTATCATTTTAGTATTGTTCTGTTACTTATTAGGCATGGTACCCTGTGTTTGACTCGATGTTCAAGTAGTGTCTATCCTTAAAGAAGATTCTTCTTTTGCGTGGTCGGAAGCGGATACAGGTGGCATTGGCAAAAGAGTCCATGGCCTTGACAATAGTGGCCTTCTCACGAGAGGCTGTAGAGAAGAATGGTAAAGAAAATATATCTACCAAGCTTTTAAAAATGCAAAACAAATTATATAAATACAGTACAGTATAGTTATTATTGGAACAATTTTGAAGACTTTGTTATGACGGACATGTTTTCTATCAGATTTGTGTATGTGTACACATAATGTACACTCTTAAAACAAATGTGTTGTCCCTATCTGGACACAGAGATGTGTTGAAAAACAACGCAAGTTGTGTTGTTTTCAATGCAAGCTGTGTTATATTTTACATACTTTTATATATTGTACATATTTTGTAACAAATAACAAAGGAAACAACACAAACTGTGGTGTCCCAATCTGGACACAGAGATGTGTTAAAAACACATTTTCAACACATTTGTTTTAAGAGTGTACACATACGTATGGTGTCAGGTCCCAAAGCATGTACACACTAGGACTGAATACAACCTTTAAAGCAGCAGTTGGCAAGTCTGACAGATTGAGGGGACTTAGCCAACATTTTGAATGTTTGCAACTCTCATGCCCCTCATGTTTTTTTCTAAAACTGTTCTGTCGGAGCATAGTGTTGGTTTCAGTGAATATGATCAAAAAAACTGCAGCTTTAATGCTAAACTCATCTAAGATCAAATACATTGTGTATATATTGACAAACCAGTGAGAAAAAAACTAAGATAAACCTGATTAATATTTTGTAATTGCACTGGTTGAAAATATAACAACTTTGTAATAAAAGATGACCCTTACAGTACTGGCTGGAGATGACGTACGGCACATAGACGAGGCCGTCCCTGGAGCGAGGCCATTTGCAGCTGAAGAAACGGCGGGATGTACAGGGGGCAGCATTCTGGAATCCTGTGTCCACTGCAATATCACCCTCTATGATCTCTGGATCATCCAACTCCTGCCCTGAAAGAAGGAGAACATAATTCAGTAGCCCTATGTGTAGGCTCACAATTCACAGTGTTTTCATAATGTTCCTCCGAAAGTGGATGCTCTGCTTATGCAAACTCAAACTAATGCACCTCTCACAATGATGAGTTCAAAGATGCTGTGCGTGAGTAAGGCTTTTTATTCATTATTAATTTACAGTAAGAGAGTTTCTTTTTTGAGGTGCAACACTTCCTTACCTGCATTCTTGTTGGCCCTTTCAATTAGAGCAGACACAGTGTACTTCTCCTCTTCAGGAATATTGTCTAAAGCACAACATGATACATTAATGAAAGAATAATGCATAACATGAAAATACCATTATATAGCTTATAGCTCTATCAGACTCCATTAATTCAGATATTTTCAATTATTCTATTGACCAAATAGTAGAGGCCTTCAATAGTGAACTAGGTGTCTTGCATGACAGAGTGGCTCCTTTAAACTCTAAAAAAAGGCCCTGTAGCAAATTGATGCCTTTGATGAATGAAAATGTCCATGACCTAAAAAGATCCTGTAGGAAAGCTATTATTATTATTATTACCATCACATTTTGCTACACTTTTAGCCATTTTAGCCTTAAGTGACACAATGATTGTCTTTGTGTGTTGTTTTTAACTCAACAAATGTAACATTTCTCCAGAAAGAATTATAATATATTTTTATATAGTGTCCAAATACTTTATCAGGATACAAATTGTTCAGTGCAATTAGGCTCTATAGGCTAAAGAGTTCAGAATCTAAATATAAGGTCATTCACGCAATCCTGATTCATTTAAATTACTTGCACAAGCCAAGACTTCTATTTCATCAATAACTTTCTCTTTTTAAATCACAATTGAATTAAAGATAAAAACTCACCAATTGGGCTACTCCCTTCAAAATCTGCTGATTTTGTCTGAAATTACAAAATTCATTAGATGATGTACATATTACAATACATCTTATTAAAAGGAAAACACTTAAGGATGTTTCTCAGATGGAGTCATGTTAGTTGAATTAGTTGTTTGATATCAGTCACCAAGAAACACACACACACACATACACACACACACACACACACACACACACACACACATACATACACACACACACACACACACAAAACAATATCATAAAATGAAGCTCGCTGTGTAGTCCCAGTATCCTACTGTATCAGCTTCCTACAGTCATAGGGAACACCTGGAATAAGTACCTGTACCATATATCTGACTCACAACCTCCATCAGGCTCAGATCTGCTCCTCTCTCTGAGCTCTGAAACAGGACAGAAGCACCCAGACCAGGGCCAGATCTGCTCCTCTCTCTGAGCTCTGACTTTTCCCTACTCTATGGATACATCAGGATAGTTTACCTCTTCATACTGACACTGGACAGTGTTCAGTGTCCCCAGGAGAAGGACAAGCAGAATGACAGCAGAGGTGTCCATGACCAGTCCCCAGTAAGCTGTTTCTGTCACTTAGACAGGATGAATTCAGGTGTATATGGCTGAAGAATGCAGAAGCACAGTTTCTTAAGAAGACAGTGTGGCAAACCAGGTCAGTTAAAAAATGACCGTTAACAAGGCTTAATTAACAGGGAAGTTGCATTGTTGCTTTATTTCAATTTATTTTCTTGCAACATTTCCCCCTTTTACTTTCTCCTTTGCCTTTCACTCTGTGAAACTGTACACTCGTCCTTTCATGTGGTACAAGTGGTCAAACGATAAATATAAATACGATAAACTAGACGTACCGCATAGTGGTACAAAATACTGTATGACAACCGCTCTGTCCTGCACATTTTCACCGCAACAAAAAAAACATGCTTGTCAATTTGTCTCCATCTCCTACTTAATCCCCTACTCTTACAACTCAAGTGTATATAAATGAGTGTATTTATGTATGTGTGTTTGCTTTTGTGCATATGTGTGTGTGTGGGGGGGGGGGGTAATGGGGTGTGTGTGTGTGTTTATGTTTGTATGTGTGTGTTTCTACCTGTGTGTGTGTGTGCGTTTATGTGTGTGTGTGTACATTAGTGTGTGCGCATGCGTGTGTGTGTGCGTGTGTGTCTTTATGTGCAGTGGGACGAAGTACACAAATCCTGTACTTGAGTGAAAGTAAAGATACACATGGTCAAATGTTACTCCAGTACATTTCCACTTGAGTGGAAGTAAAAAAGTACTTGACTTCAAATGTACTTAAGTATCGAAAGTAAAAGTAAAAGTGCAATGTATTATGAATACAGTTGCATTTACTACTGTTGAAATGATTCGGCACAGACATAGGCATTCATTGAGCCTTTGTCCTTCATTCAAGGACAAAATCAATTAAGAATTGTTGTATGTAGAAAGAACTAAAAACAAACTAATGTGAAATCTTATCTTAGATACTTCAAAGTAACCACTTTTTGCTTTGTTAAATGCTTTCCACTTTCGGACCAAATCAAGACCTTCTCTTTTGTGTTTTAAAGTGTCAGATTGTCTATCATTGTATATCTATGTATCATTGTCTATCATTGTCTATCATCATTTGTTCGATGGCGTCATGAGGCTAGTTATGGTAACATCAATATTGAGAAAAGGGGTAAACACGATCTGGTAAATAGTGGATATAACAATAATATAGGTTAGGCAACACCATTATTTAAAACCTAGCTCATGTATTTGGACAGTCTTTTTTCCAAAAGGAACTTCAGCTGTACTTCAGCTGTCACAAAATGTAATGGAGTAAAAGGTAAGATATTTGGCCTAGAAATGTACTTGAGTAAAAGTAGAAAGTTTAACAAAATTGAAATACAGTACTCAAGTAATTCAGTAAATGTACTCAAGTAATGTCCGCCATTGTTTATGTGTGTGTGTGTGTGTGTGTGTGTGTGTGTGTGTGTGCTTAGTTGTGTGTGTGTGTGTTTATATGTGAGTGTGAGTGTGCAATCGTGCCTTTTATCTCAGTAGTACAGAGGTGTCATTGCAAGATATTTTTGAATGTGCACTCATTTTAGTATGTTGTGTGCTCGTTTTACTACACTAGTGAAGTGCCCGTTCAAACATGCTATTGCTGTAGAAAACACATAGCCCAATTACATGGCCATAAGTAGGTCTGCTTTAAAAATAAGATGATAGGGAAAAATATTATTTCAGCTAAGCATTCACAACTGAATATTATATTATAATCAGGAGTGTAGTGGTAAAACAAGAGGTGGGTAAACTATGAATTCTGTGATCACAATAAGGTGAACTGCACCATGCGGTATCAGATTTTTTAAAAGGCATTCAGAACAGGTTTTATTATGGTGGAGGTTATTGTCCCAGTGGTATTAAATGGTTCCTGGAGTGTTTATGAGTGTAGCCTACATATTGCCCCTGTGTGGCAGCCCATATTCCAACAGTCACTGGACACTCACACTGTCCCCACAGCCTGGAAAGCCTCACACGTAATCCCACTACCAAAGAAGCATGCCCAAAGGAGTGCAATGACCTCCGACCTGTGGCTCTGACCTCCAAACTATGAAGTCACTGGACAGAATCACCTGCCCCTTGCTCTCCGGGTCAGTACAGAGCAAACTAGACCAATATCAGTTTGCCCAGAAGTGTGGCCGCAACACCGAAGATGCTGTTGCTCCCCTCACACACCTCGTCCTAAAACACCTGGACTTATCTTATCACAAACCATATGCTAGAGTTTCGTTTCTTGACTTCTCCTCCGCCTTCAATACCATTAAACCGGATTTATTTCTCCCCATTAAAACGTAAAAGTCAGCATCCTTCAAATATCTGGGGGTATATGTGGATAGTGTCTTCTCTTGGTCATCGCATGTGGATTACATTTACAACAAAGTCCAACAGAGAATTTATTTTCTGAGGAGACTTAGATGCTTTGGAGCCGGTAAGGACATATGCCAGTTCTTCACATCCACAATATAAAGTATCCTGCAGTATGGGGGGTGCAGTTTGCCTATAGCCTTTCAGTCCAGCTCAAAGCTAGAATACTTTTATAGAAGACTTCTGAACATTTGCTCAAAGTTGAAGGGACACACTATGAAGGATCATTCTTTGACAGCTGGACTATACTCTCAGGCTGGCAGACAAGCTTGCACTGGACCCCTCCCACGTGTTACATGAGGAGTACCAGCTCCTGCCATCCGAAAGACGCTTTAGGATGCCCAGCTGTAGGATGTAGGTTTGGGTTTATATTAAAGGAACCATATGTAAGATTGTGGCCAAAACTGGTACTGCAATCACTTTCAAAATACTGAAGAGCGGTGTATCCCCTCCCCCTCCCCCCTGACTCGAGGTTGCCAAACCTGATGGCGAAACACTACTGACTTCGTGATTAGTAGATAGGTGGAGGGTGGCGCATCAGGCCAAAACACAACATGACATGACAAAACACAACATCAACCTCAGTTGAGGGCTGCAACTTCTCTTTTTAAATGACAATATCCTGGCCGGACTACTGTTGTCAGTGATATAAGTATTTGAAATGAACATGATTTCTTAATGTCTAGTGACATATCAGGGCCATTTTATGATTAATTGAAATATTTTTCTTACATATGGTTCCTTTAAATAAATATTAGACTCCAGTCAGAAACACACCAATTATTTATTCTAAAAGCATTTATTTTTGCAATTACCCCATTTCACAAGAACTTCCTCTTCCTTCAGACCAACATAGGGAACAATTATACAAGGAACGAGGATAATGATTAACAACAGGCAAAAACTATCTCCAAAGACGATTTCACGATTCTTGTGAGATGTCTTCGGGTCGGCTATTCTTGAAATTGCATGGCTGGTTCTGTCATTAGCGCCTTGGCTATGCTGTATGGCTGTGCTAGGTGAATGATTCCCCTATTACAAGTATGTTTACTATCAAATTCACTTCGTAAAGGTTATATTACGGTGAAAGTCTTGCATGGTGTACCTTTAAGCATTTAAGTTATTTTGCATGAAAGCTGGAATTCTAAATATTTTAATTCAAAAGTGTGTTTGTGGGTGTGTTGGAGTGATTACCTAAAAATATATTTTATGGATTTTTTGTACAGTGCTGTGTGATGACAAACATTATACATAAAACCAATATTTAAGCTTAGCCTAATGGCGTACTAGACTAAGACCGGTGCTTCACATCCATAAAGGCGGTTGATTCGGGCAATATCCCAGCTGCTCATTTGGGTGGCCCTCCCAATCGCCACATTGGCATCGGGGATGGGGACAATGGTGGGCTGCCTGTTGCGGGAGAAAGCATACCTGAAAAAAAGAATAAAGAGAGCATGCTGATTACTGTTGCGGGAGAAAGCATACCTGAAAAAAAGAATAAAGAGAGCATGCTGATTACTGCAGTGTTTCTTTTTCCCATTGTCTTAGATCAGCATTATGAACACAAAACATAAATTATCCATAATATAAATTTGAGTGCACTCTATGGTATATGGTTTCTCTTTCTCTCTCTCTCTCTCTCTCTCTCTATTTCTCTCTCTCTATTTCTCTCTCTCTGTCTGTGCACATCTCTCATCTTCACATCTCTGTATGTGCATTGCTACTCTGTCAGAACATGGAATCATGTAATCGTGCCCTGTGTGTGTGTGTGTGTGTGTGTGTGTGTGGGAGAGAGTCAGCTACAGTAGATGTCATATGTCCATATGCCAGTGTTGGTGTTGAACAAGATGTGTGGAACTCAGAACTGACCTTGAGTAATGCATGACTGACCTTGAGTAATGCATGACTGAACCGTAGTCATAGGGGGTGTCCATGTTATTGGTCTTAATCTTTTTGAAGTTCCTTTTTTTTCCTGGGGAAAAACTTTTTTAAGTAAGTAATGAACCTGTAAAATGTCCTATGAACAGGTTTTAATACAAATCATATATATATATACAGTAATACAGTAATAATTATAATAGTAATAAGAAAATGCCTGGCAAGAGTCAAAAGTGTTTTCCAGAATGTAAAGAAAAACATATGGCAGTAGATCAAATATATGGGAAATAGATACGGAACTATTTTGCTGTTAAATAATTCGGGGGGCGGGGGCAGACTACCTCAAGCAGCAGGTCTTGCTCACCTCGCTTGATATTGGGGGGGGGGGGGGGGCAGACTACCTCAAGCAGCAGGTCTTTCTCACCTCGCTACCTCAAGCAGCAGGTCTTGCTCACCTTGCTTGATGTTTTCGTAGAGAATACGGACATGCATGTCACGGTCACTGCGTGCCTGTTCATGGTGGAAGCCCAGGGCGTGCAGAAGCTCATGCTGGATCACCTGGTGGTACACACACCCTCGTCGCGCCAGGGACACGATCTGCCGCCTACCTCTACGCCCCACGTAGGACCAGCACCTGCAGTTTTCAGGATTAAATTAATCAAATTTTTGGCTAATGTCACAGATAACTTCATTGAAAATCTAAAGGTAACATTTTAGTACTGTTCTGTTACTTATTGGGTATGATACCCTCTTTTGGACTTGATGTACAAGTAGTCTCTATCCTTGGAGCGACGTCTTTTGCGTGGTCGGAAGCGGACACAGGTGGCATTGGCAAAAGAGTTCATGGCCTTGACAATAATGGCCTTCTCACGAGAGGCTGTAGAGAAGAATGGTAAAGAAAACATATCTACCAAGCTAAAAATACAAAATAAATTAGATAAAATACACCAACATTAGTTGCTTAAATTATGATTCAGCTGCATATCAGTACCATGTAACCACCATGGGTTATTCCAACAATGCTCAAACAAACATTAGAAACATTAGCAAAATCACCATACATCATCGTTTCCCAACCTTGAGGTCGCATGAAATTCAAATGGGGTCGCCTGAGATACTGGGTGTCTTACGATTGACCAGTACATTACATTAAAATATACATACATTACATAAAAAATATGAAAACCCCCATGTAATCAGATCTTTCATTACAATCTGGCTACATCAAAATAAACCTAGATAGCCCACATTACAGTAGATGCTTGATTGACGTAATCATGCTTGATCAACATTCCAAGCAAAGTAGCAAAACAACCACAGACGCAAAGATAGCCAAGCGAATTAGCTTGCTAGGACATTTGGGGAAATTCAAAGTCCCACTCTCGACTGGGTGTTATAACAGAGATGTTGTGAATAATTGGGGTCGCCAACATTTTGTGACATCAAAATAGGGTCACCTGCCAGAAAAGGTTGGGAACCCCTGCCATATAGAACATTGCACAAATAGTTTGATTATTTTGAGTACTCACAAATAATCCTTCAACATCAGTTCCAAAAGCCCACAGAAAAGATGTAATAAAAGATGATCCTTACAGTACTGGCTGGAGATGACGTACGGCACATAGACGCGGCCGTCCTTGGAGCGATACCATTTGCAGTTGCGGTGACGGCGGGATGTACAGGGGGCAGCATTCTGGAATCCTGTGTCCACTGCAATATCACCCTCTATGATCTCTGGATCATCCAACTCTTGCCCTGAAACAATAAATAATTCATAGCCCTACATATAGACTTACAATCCACAGTGTTTCATAATGTTCCTCCGAAAGTGGATGCTCTGCTTACGCAAATTCAAATCTCTACCTGCACCTCTTGCAATGATGAGTTCAAATATGCTGTGCGTGAGCTTACCAGTGACAGAACACTATGCAGCCTTCTTTTGCCAGTTATACACTGGATGGGTCAAACGTACTACTGTAGTTATCCATTGGAAAAAAATCAGATTGTCTATGGCTGCCAGTGACCCTTGGTGTTGATATAGCCAGACATTATCTGCCTCCGCCACCAATGCCTATCTCACATAATTTCAAAACAAGTATAAGGAGGTTGCAAGTAATTAGTTGTGATAGTTGTGATAGGTCTCCCCTAGAGGCAATTTTGTGCCGCTCTAATTTAGAGTAAGAGGGTTTTTTTCCTGAGGTGCAACACTTCTTTACCTGCATTCTTGTTGGCCCTTTCAATCAGAGCAGACACTGTGTACTTCTCCTCCTCAGGGATATCGTCTAAAGCACAACATGACACATTCATTAAAAAGAATAACACATTACATTAATATACTAGCACAAAACTTTTGCACTAGTACACATTTTATATTATATATATTAATATACTAGCACACATTTTGCTACATTGTTAAGATCTTAGCCTTAAGTGACATAATTATTGTTTGTGTGTTGTTTTTATCTCAACATATGTAAAGTTTCTGCATGTGCTTTTTAACCAACTCTCCAGAAAGAATTATAATGTATTTTTATAAAGCGCCCAAATACTATATAAGGTAGAAATTGTTCAGTGCAAGGCTCTATAGGCTAAAGAGTTCAGAATTGTAGGCTATCTAAATATAAGGTCATTCACGCAATCCTGATTCATTCAATTACTTGAACAAGCCAAGACTGTCATTTAGGAAATCATTTCCTCAATACCTTTCTCTTCTTAAATCATCATTGAATTAAAGAAAACAACTCACCAATTGGGCTACTCCCTTCAAAATCCTCTGATTTTGACTGAAATTACAAAATTCATTATATACATATGACAATACATCTTAGTAAAAGAAAAACGCTTCAGGATGTTTTTCTCAGATGGGGTCATGAAGTTCAATTAGTTGTTTGATATCAGTCACCAAGAAACACACACACACACACACACACACACACACACACACACACACTCACACACACAGACACACACACACACGATATCATAAAATTAAGCTTAAGCTAAAATGAAGCTAAAATGTATCCTATCAGCTTCCTGCAATCGGAGGGAAAACCTGATGCTAAAACAGGACTGGATCATATCTGACTCATGAGTTTCATCAGGCTCAGATCTGCTCCTATGGATACAGTACATCAGAATAGATGAATAGATTAGGCTCCTTACCACTTCATACTGACACTGGACTGTGTTTAGCGTCCCCAGGAGAAGGACAAGCAGAATAACACCCGAGGTGTCCATGACCAGTCCCCAATGAACTGTTTCAGTCCCGTAGACAGGATGAATCTCAGGTTTATATGGCTGAAGAATGCAGAAGCACAGTTTCTTAAGAACACAGTGTGGCAAACCAGGTCAGTTAAAAAATGACAGTTGACAAGGTTTAATTGAGGGCAACAGGGAAGTTGCATTGTTGCTTGATTTGAATTATTTTACTTGCAACATTTCCCCCTTTTGATTTCTCTCTTTGCCTTTTAATCAGTAAAACGGTTGTCCTTTCATGTGGTACAAATGGTCAAACAATAATAAATACTTGATAAAATGAATAAGCATTCATTCATATTGGGACCTCGTTAGTCTACCTAACAAGTGTAGTGGAAGTAAACAGAGACCAACGAGAGATATAATTCTATGTAAAAAACAGTTGTCATAGAATCAAACATGAAGCATATTTCCTTTACTGCTTTTCCAGTGATGACATAAACAATCAACAGACAAATTGCTCATGGTTTTTGGTTTGATTGGCAGCTGAGCAACTGGGTGGAGAACCAGATTGAAATCTTCATGTAAACCCCCAACAGAAGGAGCTACCCTGTCTTCACATGTTCTGAAGGTTCATAGGCAACTTTTTCATTGTCACTTTCTTTTGCCTGATAAGAAAAAACATTATCAATATAGAACAGCAAACACAAATTTTATGTGTATTTTATGTGACATTTTATGTGTATTTTGAAAAATAGAATCCACCATGTGAATGGCACATTTGTAAAGCTTGTTCACTCTGATATCGTTCTCACTCATCTCAGTGGCCTGGCCAAACTCCATGTCATTGTTGGGGATGGGCACCTTGGTTGGCCTCCTGTTCTTAGAGAAGGCGAATCTGAAAATAATCAAGGGCACGCAGGCCAAATTCACTCATTTAAAAAATTACAATATATCTTAAAGCAACACCAAAGAGTTTTTTGTAACTTAAAATAATGTTTGCAAAATCGTTTCAGTGGTTCATTAACTTGTAACAGGGTGAACGGCACTTCTGCATTCGCTTCGCGGCCCTCTATCGGCTATAACTGCACTATGTAAGTTTGTCAGATCGGGTAGCAGATCTGTAGTTCGATGGAATGAGACATAAGAAACTACAAATTTGACTTGCATCTGATGTCGCAATACATCATACTTTCATAAATTATGCCACATATTCACCCTTGTCTGTGGACATTGTTATTTGCAAAGCCGGTGCTGACCAATATGGGATTTTGAAGGCCGATACCGATTTTGACATTTAAGTTTTTTAAAAAACTGATAACCAATTTATCAGCGGATAGTCATTTTTAACCAACACAATGTAAAAATGTTCTCCCATTTCAAGGTTCTAATCAAGGTGGGGCATTATGTATTTGAATAGGCCTAACTATCTAGTTTCCTAATGAAGGCTCTTCATATACAGTAATATATTTTTTAAGAAATAAAAGAGTGTATAGAATAGAAAGAATAGTAAGAATAAAATAGGTATTTGTTCTGTGACAACCACATTGCCACAAACTACAGTACATTGTGAGCAGTTTACTGTATACTTAATGACTCCATTTTTGCAAGCAAAACATTTTACAAGTATGATCAATTACTTTACTTTACTTTAGCCTTTGTAGACTAAACCATGCTCTTCCTTACTTGAAACACCTTTTTTGAAATGCAAGAAATTGAAAACTGAAATTAGGGAGTAGTCTATGGGTGTTTGGGAATGAACGTGAGTTCAAATGCTCACTTTTATTTGTGGTCTTTATGCAACATTTTACAAATCACTGACAGGCCCACCAAATACTGTGAGCAAGTCAACAGCAGAAAAACCTATTTAGCAAAGCATAAATGTCCCAGCCCGGTGTTTAGGAGGCACCATAGACAGGTATCTATCTTCCATTCGTAATGGTTCAAATTTCATGTATGTCGCCGATACGTCTGTGTCTAACCAATGTGTTGCATCTGGAATGCAAGGAATTTGATTCATAATTCAGATCTTCATTAGACAAGGGAGTATGTATTTTTGCACTTAAATATAATGGATGACAAATGAAGCAAATGTCTAATGATAAAGGAAACATGAGTTTAAACTATTGATTTCACTCTGCCAAACTTTATTGGTTTAAACATGAAAGCTAACAAAACTGTCTCGTTAGAAGGGTACACAATCAGATCAGATCATCAATCAGACAACTTTTTTTTTCATTTATGCAATTGAGCGGGAAAGCCACTTCTTTTGAGTTGCGGTCTAGGGTCTTCATATTGTCAGCCACAACCCGACTTATTCTGAAAAAAAGCAGCCAAACAAAATGTATTAATTTCCTGAAAGTACACTTCACAAACTGTCCTGCGGACATCAATACATGTCAGAATACAGTACAGTAATACAGTAATTAACAAAAAAAAAATATAATAATATCATATATTTTTTATTATCATAATTTAATTTATCATTTTTAAGCTCATTAGGCAGTACTGTGCAGTGACAAAGGTGACATGCTGTACAGCAGTAAGGCTATAGAGTGAGCAATGGTGCTACATACTGCATCCATAGAGGCGTTTGTACAGCAGCAGGCTATGGAGTGAGCAATGGTGCTACATACTGCATCCATAGAGGCGTTGGACCCGCAGGATGTCCATGCGGCTCATCTGGGTGGCTCTCCCGATCTGCACATTGGCGTTGGGAATGGGGACAATGGTGGGCTGCCGGTTTGCGGAGAAGGCATACCTGAAAAGCAGAAGATACATCTATGTCACCAAGTCAAGCATTTACTGCAGTGTTTGACATTTTATTTCCTTACATGTGATGTGACCAGAAAAAAATATTAATGATTCTCTCCCTCTCTCTCTCTATCTGTTTGTGTGTATGAGTGTGTGTGTGTGTGTGTGTGTGTGTGGTGTGTGCATGTGTAAGTACGGTGCAGTACGGTGGCCGTCAGGGGCAAACGACGTGCAACTAATGACAACAGATGCAAATCAACAAAACACGTGCAAATAGATAAAACACAACCAACTTAAGAAAACATCTGCATCTTCATTTGACAACACGTGCACATAATTTAGAAAACGCGCTGCAACTTCAGACAACATAAAAAAAATAATGGATGTCCAACGATTTCTCCCCCCTGGACATGTTTTGGATTTTGACTGCTCGATATGTCATTTTAGTGCGGTGTGCGGGTGATAGCGAGAAGTTTTAGAAAAGTCCTGTGCAGCCACAAATTCCAATGTTCCGCGACAGCACTCCGACTCCACTGCGCCCACCCTAACCCCACAGAAGCGCACTTGACATCATTAGCCTATTTCAGTATAGCCAAAGAAAATTACTTTTCTGATCGTCAAAACCACACCAGAGATGTTTGGCTTTAAATATAGCACATAGAGGTGAAGGTCAGAGCAATCATGGTTGGAAAATTTGCTTGTAGCTTTGCGCCAGTTGGCAAATCCTCCACTGGTCAAAGAATTCTTTCCCTCGGCATGACGGAACCCCTTTTCTTTAGCTTTACAGCACACAAAACACAGCACATAGTCCTTATCCGACACATAATGTAGCCATTGCCACTTTGAGTACCAGCCTGGCTGAAAAGATCGTTCAAAAGTTTCTGTCCCGAACCTCCTTCCAGGATAACTGAAGTCGCTTGGCTGACAGGGCTTTTCGAATCCTTCTATAACGTTAACGTTAGTGCTAGATGCTATGATGGTGCTGCTAACGTTAGCCGAGTTGCTTGCTAACGTTATTTCAGAGTCAGACTCTGGCTCTTCAGCTGCTCCAACACAGTTTGCCTCGGTGGTGGACAAGGAAACGTCAAGTACAACATCAGATGAAATTGCTAATTATTGCCACATTACTATGGCGGATCAAAAAATCGTGTATCCTTTTCTGCGACATATTCTTTTCTACTAACGTTCCAGTCAACTAGCCTCAGCCTGCTCACGTTGATCTCTATAACTGTTCATTTTTAGTAGCCTATATTCAAACCTATCCATAACCCTTTTTTGCTATTTGACTCATCATTTCACATACAAAAATATAAATTTAGTAATTATTTAAAAATATATATAATATTTTTTTTAAATCTATCTCCTGCCAGCAGGGGGTGCTGCAGCACCCTCAGCACCCCCCTTCCCGCGCCCTTGCAGAGCACCTTTACGTAGGAGATGATGGTCATTAGACAGTATTTGTTTAAAGTGAATAGGTTTATGTTTTGAGATGCATTTAAGAACATTTGCTTAGAACAATGAAAATATGAGTTCATGAAAGCTTCTAAGCTTCATAGTTTAATGCTATGTGAATACAAATCCAACATATTTTCTTTATTTTTTACTAAATCTGAAATGCAGTTCAAGTGGAAGTAAAAATTAATGATCTATGGTGCTATGGTAAATGACTTCATGTACTGTAGCTGAATGAATATGTCTGGAACAATGTATGCATTTGAAAATCCACATTTCTTGGTAGAATAAACAGTCGTGAGAAGCCATTTACACATGTTTTGTTGTAGGCTACACTTTTCAATCCCATCACAGATTGGGACAAATGCTACAGAGGCACGCTCACACCCGGGCTTGGTGGTAACACATGCATCTCAGAACTGACCTTCCGTAATGCATGACGGAGCCGTAGTCATAGGGGGTGCCCAGGTTGTTGGTGTTAATCTTGTTGAAGGCGTATGCCAGTCCTGTGGAAGACCAATGTTTAGTGAGCCGTGAACAGATAGATAGATAGATAGATAGATAGATACTTTATTGATCCCCAGGGGAAATTCAAGAACAGACAATGTGCCATTTATAAACTACCTGTAATAAAATCCATTTTGTTAAGCATTCATTGTCATGTTGTGTAGAAAGGCGGTACACCGCGGAAATCTACTAACTACATTATTCTAGTTAAATGTTACACTATATTTCATTTTCTAGCACATTCCAATATCTCATGCAGCCAGGTAGTGATAACAAAACTACTAGTAACAGCAATAATAACAACAGCTGTCAGTGACTGTAGACTCCCACTCATATTTCTCAGAACATGGGGAAACCCAGCACTCAGGATAATCATGTAGGAGGTCCAAGATTTTGCTGACTCTCTTCCTTGTCTGAAAGTAGGACCAGTAGTTCTTAAGTTATGTGTGCAGACACACACACACACACACACAGAGAGAGAGAGAGAGAGAGAGAGAGAGAGAGACGGGGAAAGACAGGTGGACCCAATTGCAATACCCTAGACCCAGGGTTTCCGTTGTCTGGTAATTGCCGGACATTGGCCGAAAAAAAAATGAAATGACAAAATTAAATCTCTCCGGTCAAATTGTCCGATTGAAATTGGCTAATAAACCCGCCCCCCTAACACAATGAATTTGAGAATAAGCCTAAAATGTAGGCCCAAAGATTGTTAAGGAGGAGCAAGATACTTCGTCGTAGTTCATGTCTATGGGCGCGAAATGGGGATCGAATCCTGTCTGCATAAAGAGGCGTGTCGATGACGTATTGACGAGCGTAAGTTGCAACCTTTCTTTTACTGTCTATGGTTGCAACCGGCCAACAGCAGCGGCATAAATAACCAGCGCACACATGATATAAGGTTGATTTTCTCCAGACTGGATTGCTCAAAAATGCTAAAAATGTACCTGAAATGTTCAGAAGGGTTTGAGGATCATGAAAATGTGCCCGAAATTCACATTCCTAACTCTATAGAACCAAGACCTTAGCACATGTGGTGAAATTCTGAGCTATGCCCATAGACTTCAATGGAGCAGTCGCTGCCTCTGCTCTGCATAAAGGGGGATTTTGCCCCCCCCCCCCTCGTGCGATCCGGGTTCCCGGAAGTGGCTCCTGATGAAATATCTTGCTCTGCCTTAACAATCTTTGGTAGGCCTATACTAAAGCAAGAATACACCATCCTTTGGCTATCTTTTAAAGGAACAGGCTCTACCGTTACCATATGCTGCATTTCAAATAAAGTGCACGTTTAAAATGTCTGTTATAAACAACAAACGAATGAGTGAGACGGTTCAAAAATGGCCAGGCCCAGGCAGACTAGCCGTAAAAGCTTTTTTCAGAGGCCAGACGCAATGGATGATGGTAAATCGGTAACGCCTGAAGCCTCAGATGTCCGGTCAGCTTCACCCCCACCAGAGAAAAAGCCAAAGTGTCAGGCGTATCGGTCAGAATCAGTGAAGTGGAGGTGTAGGGGGTGCGGCCGTACCAAGACACTTGTCATTTTCCGTGTAGACAGACCCATGGCTACACTGGACATGCAACTGTGTTCTGTTCCCAGAGCATGCTTTCCCTGTCTATGAACGCGGATAATTTGCGGCACAATAGAATGTTATCATGGAACCGCAGACAAAAAGAAAAAGAAACTAAACATTTTCCAGATTTAGTGTTTAGTGTATTTAGTGTTATCAAATAAAGAGGCGTAGCATTAGGGGGTAGTGGTGTGAGCGCTCATTCAATGTGTGTGCGCATCTGCGCAAGTTAAACTGTTGAACCACTGGAAATAACGTGGTAGCAGCAACAAACAACATATTTAATACAACGAACAAAGCGGATTCTTGCTGTACATGAAAACAGCATAGAAACTGGCTAGATCTTTAAATTAATTGACACAAGTTAAGCATGTTTAAATTAGGCTAATGAACATGTTGCATTCTACACAGCCTGATTGTGTCATTCTTTAAGCTATAGCCTGCCTGTCTTCAGTGTTCCTCAACTTGACTAATTAAGAAGCGATAGGATATTTGACCGGCATATCATCAAAATGTCTGGACCAGTGACCGGCACCACTTTTTTCAAGCGGAAATGCTGCCTAGACATCTGAAATGGGGGTGAGGGTACAACAAAACATTTAATACAGTATATGCAAACTAAGCCAGAGGGTAAAACACATAGTAGGTTTAAATAGAAGGTGGTGGTAGCGCAGTGGCTAGCTGGTCTAGCATGCAGTAGCCTGGCCCTCGTAATATAATTGACATGTGTAAGTCACTTTAGATAAAAAAAGTGCCTGCTAAATTAATAAATATAAATGAAGAAATGTAAAAGACAAATCAATGAATCATTTTGTGCGGATGCAGCAACAGTCTTGCTCACCTCTGACGATGTTCTGGTAATAAATATAGACGTGTTGGTCACGGTCACTGCGGCACTGCTCGTGGTTGAAGCCCAGGGCGTGCAGGAGCTCATGCTGAATCACCATGTGGTACACACACCCCCGTCGATCCAGGGACAAAATCTGTTCTCCACCTCTACGCCCCACGAAGGACCAGCACCTGCACCATCAACACGACCATCAGTGGGAAACAACAGACTTTCCTTTCAATTATTCAAAATGCAAGAATCAAAAATCATTGCAATGCTATTTTTCTGATGCGGAAACAATGTACTGTACAGTATATTGCACCACATTTGGGAACTCTTAGATTAAAAGGTCACTTATGAAGACTGAGGATGTTTTTTTTCCTTCATTACTGATTTGTCTTGTGAACTCAAAATAAAAATTCTCGATTGAAGTTGATGGAAAATCTAAATTCACCAAGTTGTGCATTATTGTGACATTTGCTGCGTATTAGGCACAGTACCCTGAGCGTGACTGGATGTGCACATAGTCTCTCTCCCTTGTGCGTCGTCGGAAGCGGATACAGGTGGACTGGGCAAAAGACTGCAGGCCCCTCTCAATGGTGGCTCTTTCACGGGACGCTTTAAGGAAGAACGGCAAAGATAAAGATAAAGATAAAGATGAAGATAAAGAAGAGACACCATAGATAAAGATTAAGTCAAAGTCAAAGTCAAAGTCAAAGTCAAAGTCAGCTTTATTGTCAATTTCTTCACATGTTCCAGACATACAAAGAGATCGAAATTACGTTTCTCACTATCCCACGGTGAAGACAAGACATATTTTACCAATTTAGGTCCACAGACAAACATAACATTCAAGTAACAAAAAAGTAAGTAAATAAGTAAATAAGAGGGCACATATAATAATGAAAAAATAAGAGCAGCAAAATGTGGTTGAAATTGTGCATAGACAGTCAATAAAAATACTAGTGCAAATTCAGGCCAATAAAAGGCTTGGGTAGTTCTGTTTGACCTAAGTAAGAAGAAAGTGGCATAGTGGTGCAAGTTATGTAAGAGCAGCAGAAGTGTTGTGTTTTCAGGACAACAACACCAGTTGTAAAGTGTACAAGTGTGCAAGTGTGCAAGTGTGCAAGTGGAGTAGTGCAGGCGGCCATTTTTGGGTCCAATGTCCAGGATGTTATGTAGCTGAGGGTGGAGGGGGGAGAGGAGGGAGAGAGTTCAGCATCCTTACGGCTTGGTGTATGAAGCTGTTGGTGAGTCTGGTAGTGCGGGAGCGCAGGCTTCTGTACCTCTTCCCAGAGGGCAGTAGATCAAACAGATTGTGAGCGGGGTGACTTGCATCACTCACAATTTTGGTCGCCTTGCGGGTGAGGTGGGTGGTGTAAATGTCCTTCAGGGAGGGGAGTGAAGCACCAATAATCCTTCCAGCTGTGTTCACTATGCGCTGCAGGGCTTTCCTGTTGTATTCAGTGCAGCTTCCGCCCCACACAGCGATACAGCTGGAGAGGATGCTCTCGATGGTGCCTCGGTAGAATGTGGTCATGATGGCTGGTGGAGCACTTGCTCGCCTGAGTTTCCGCAGGAAGTACAGGCGGCGCTGAGCTCTCTTCGCCAGTGATGCAGTGTTGGTGGTCCAGGAGAGGTCTTCACTGATGTGCACCCCCAGGAATTTGGTGCTGCTCGCTCTCTCCACCACAGCACCGTCGATGGTCAGTGGCAGGTGTTGGGTGTGACCTCTCCGGAAGTCAACAACAATCTCTTTGGTCTTGCTGACGTTCAGCAGGAGGTTGTTGTCCCTGCACCACGTGGTCAGATGGTCGACCTCCAACCTGTATTGAGTCTCGTCGCCCTTGGTGATGAGACCCACCAGAGTTGTGTCGTCAGCAAATTTCACTATGTGATTGTTGCTGTAGGTTGCAGTGCAGTCATGCGTCAGCAGGGTGAAGAGCAGCGGACTGAGCACGCAGCCTTGGGGGGCCCCTGTGCTCAGTGTGATGCTGCTTGAGGTATTGTTGCCAACACGTACTACTTGGGGCCTCTGACAGAGGAAGTCCAGTAGCCAGTTGCAGAGGTAGGTACTGAGTCCCAGTTTGTCAAGTTTGCAGATGAGTTGTTGTGGTATTATGGTGTTGAATGCAGAACTGAAGTCTATAAACAGCAATCTCACATATGAGTCTCTTTTTTCCAGGTGGGTGAGGGCTGGGTGGAGGGCAGAGCAGATTGCATCCTCTGTAGACCGCTTGGCTCGGTATGCAAACTGGAAGGGGTCCAGGGTGGGGGGGAGAATGGCTTTGATATGTGACATGACAAGCCGCTCAAAGCACTTCATGATGATGGGTGTCAGTGCCACAGGGCGGTAGTCATTGAAGCAGGATGGAGCAGTTTTCTTCGGCACAGGTATGATGGTGGCAGCTTTGAAACATGATGGGACGATGGCTTGCTTCAGGGAAGTGTTAAAGATGTCTGTGAAGACATCCTTAAGCTCCCCTGCACAGTCCTTCAGCGCACGACCTGGGATGTTGTCTGGACCTGTTGCCTTACGGGTGTTGATAGCAGCAAGTGTCCTCTTCACGCTGTCGGCAGAGAGGCACAGGGGCTGCTCATGTAGAGGGGGATGGGTCTTCTGTGGGCAGGTGCTGTTTTGTGCTTCAAAGCGAGCAAAGAAGCGGTTCAGGTTGTTGAGCAGAGGGATGTTGCTCTCACAGCTCTGTGGCGCGGGCTTGTAGTCCGTGAGGGCCTGAATGCCCTGCCATAGGCTTTGTGCGTTCCTGCTGTCTTTGAAGTGGGTGGTTATCTTGTGAGTGTATTCCTTTTTTGCTTCCTTAAGCTAAATCTGACAAAAAATGTTTGTGATTAGAATCACTAACTGTACCTTTAATGGTGCCCTGCCACACAAAACCGTTTTTTTAACATGTTAGGTCCATAATATGTGTTTGTGCTATGTCGTGAATGTGAAAATAAACAGCTACATCCTCTGTCAGCTTTAGCCACTGAAAAGAAATAAGCAGAGAAATTAGGCCAATTGCAAAAGCTCTTCAGATTGACGTGGAATTGATGAGCTCATTACTATTCATGAGCTCGCCCAGTTGAGACCGCGCCCACAAAATTCGTTTAGCTCTGTGACAGTTTTCGTAGGCCTATGCAAGGATGGCTGAATGTCAACGGACTTGTGCGCTATGCATGAATAGAACTTCAACAATGCATTTTGCCCAAGAACCCAGACTTGAGGATCAAATGACCTTAGTTTATTTTTTGGAGCAATGCTACAGGCTTTGCAAAAAGGTTGCTGTTGAAGCCTGGAGCAGTAGGCTACCATCGCAGCAGTCTACGATCAGTGCCCGTAGTAAAACGTTATTGTCAACTCAAGGAAGGGGTTTAATGAATTCGCTAGCCTAGCAGGTTTTATTTATGCACATTTGGACAATGCTAGCACTCGCTAGCCAAGCTAAGTTCATGCCATGAAGCTAAAATTAGTTGATAATGGCTGTCATGTTATGGACGAAACCTACTAGCTGGTAGCCAATCAGAGTCAAGCAGCTTAGCTCGTTGAATATTAATGAGAACTGGCGCAAATCGAGCTGAGTCTTCATGCAGGCTTTAAATACCACGCTAGAATGGCTTGAAACAAGGTAACCAAGGCATGTTATTAGGGTTGCCACCTGTCCAGGATTTTCCTGATTGTCCCGGATTTGTCCCGGTCTGTCCAGGAAAATTAAAATTAAAATCCTGGACACTGAATGACACTACACCTTACATTGCTACATTTGGTTATTCTTACAGACTGAAAAATTACATTATTTGTTTTTATTCCACATAAGCAAAAAAGCAGAACCTAATTATGTATTCCCCCTTTTTTCTCAATACTGCCCCCAGGTGTCCACAACTAAAAACTGTTGAAAATATAACAAAATAATAAAGGTCTGTTATTAAATAAAGCAATTAACTAAACAAATAACTAGAAATTGTCATTCTTACTAATTTTAGCTATACAATTGTCGCTTAGAATGACGGTTTTTATCTTGGGTTAGATGTGCGAAAGGCGCCGTTGCTTACAAACAAAAAGGTCGATTGGATGGTCAAAATGTCCAGGATTTTTGTCAGACACAGGTGGCAACCCTACATGTTATCCACATAAAATGTTACAGTGTCCATGGTAGAACTTCAGACATTACCACAAAGTAATGAAATACGTGTGGCAGGGCATCTTTTAAATAAATGTAATATCTGTCCAATAAAAGATGACCCTTACAGAATCACTAACTGTACCTCTAAACAAATGTAATATCTGTCCAATAAAAGATGACCCTTACAGAATCACTAACTGTACCTCTAAATAAATGTAATATCTGTCCAATGAAAGATGACCCTTACAGAATCACTAACTGTACCTCTAAACAAATGTAATATCTGTCCAATGAAAGATGACCCTTACAGTACTGGTTAGAGATGTAGTAAGGCACATAGACTAAGCCGTCCCGGGCACGAGGCCACTTGCAGCCATGCGAGGTGCAGGGGTCAGCGTTCTGGAACCCAGTGTACACTGCGATATCACCCTCTGTGATCTCTGGGTCATCAAGCGCTTGCCCTGAAATTGAAATAAATAAAACAGAATTATTTAAACAAGCAATTAAGTAAACATACAAGTAATTTAAGACATACAGGAGATTTAATATAGTTGTTAGGCTTATGTGTAGTTAAAATGGTAATGGAACTGATTCTTTTGGTTATATAGTACAGTATCATATATGTTTAATTCTACCTTAATAATCATGAGTGACCTGTAGTTAGAGGGGTTTTTTTCTGAGGTGCAACACTTTCTTACCTGCATTCTTGCTGGCCCTTTCAATCAGACCAGACACGGTGTACTTCTCCTCCTCAGGGATATCGTCTAAATCATAAAATTACACTATTATTTACAGCAGATTTAATGTAATATAGTCTACTTGTTAGGCCTATGTGTGGTCAAAATGGTCTTGGACTTTGGGCTCCTTTTACATAATATTTAGGTTATAAATATTGATATGTGATGTTTAGTTCTATATCCCGATAATCAGTAATGTATAATGAGAGGATTTCTTTTGAGACATGCAACTATTCTTTACCTTCCTTCTTGTCAGTAGCCCTTTCAATCAGATTGGACACTATGTTATCCTCCTCTGAGAACTTGTCTAAAGTTAAAAATAGCATTAACATTATAACTATTCAATACAGAGTATACAGTCATGCAAGACTTATCCACTTTGTTACAACTCACCTCTTCTCAAACCAAGAGGGCCACCTTCTTCAACATCCTCAGATTTTGCCTGGAAAAAGACGTTACAGACAATGCATATGACAATATAAAAACCAGGATATTTCTCAGACTTGGACATAAAATTCCATGGACCGTTTTATATCAGTCACCAAAAAAGTTCAGTCTTAGTATTCTGAAACAGGACAGAAGCACCCAGACCAGGGCCAGATCTGCTCCTCTCTCTGAGGTCTGACTTTTCCCTGCTCTATGGATACATCAGGATAGATTACCTCTTCATACTGGCACTGGACTGTGTTGAGTGTCCCCAGGAGAAGGACAAGCAGAATGACAGCAGAGGTGTCCATGACCAGTCCCCAGTAAGCTGTTTCTGTCACTTAGACGGGATAAATTCAGGTTTATATGGCTGAAGAATGCAGAAGCACAGTTTCTGAAAAAGACACTGTTGCAAACCAGGCTAACCAAGTTAAAAAAATGACTTTTGCGTACCGCATAGCTTAGGTAAAAAAAACAGGGAAGTTGCATTGTTGCATGATTATTAAGCAATAAGCCCTGATAGGCCATAAGCATGTCGTGCAGCAATAATATAATACTAAGTAAATTAATGTAATGAATACACATTGAATAGGTAACAGAAAGGAACTGTGAACACACAACATAGCTTTGTGGTGTGTGTAGAGTTGCATAGAAGTGATAATAAATTAGGTTGATTATGGCAGTCAAAGTCAAAATCTTCGTAGGGAAACCACTCTCAGAGGATTGTGTGGTAGGAGCAGGCTCCACTCAGGCTCTTCTTTGTAGTGCTGGGCCAAACGTATAACTGATCAGAAAGGAGAAAACAGGCCGCACTTTGCATACACAATTTTTTATTTCACAGACGCTGCATCGTATGATGTTATGTTGCTGATTGTGGGCCTAATTCAATGAAACACCAAGAAGGAGAAGGAGAAGAAGCTTAATAACCCAAGTGAAATGTTCTTGATGGCTGTTCTGGTGGTGATGTTGTTTGTTCCTGGTTTGGTTCTTTTCTCTGGCTTGGCTTTGCTTAGAGCCCACATCAACGGGGCATAAGCACAGGTGTGAAACCTATTTGTTGCGCACAGAAACTGCTTTGTTGGTGATTTAGAGTTGTCTCTAAACTACATTGTGAGCAGTTTATACTTAATGACTCTCCATTTATGCACGCAAAACATTTTACAAGTATGATCAATTACTTTACTTTACTTTAGCCTTTGTAGACTAAACCATGCTTTTCCTTACTTGAAACACCTTTGTTGAAAAATAAAAGAAATTGAAGACTGAAATTAGGGAGTTGTCTCTAGTGGGTGTTTGGGAATGAATGCTCACATTTATTTCGTGTAGACATTTTGTGGTCTTAATGCAACATTTTACAAAACATTGACAGGGCCACCAAGCACTGTGAGCAAGTCAACAGCAGAAAAACCTATTTAGCAAGCAGAAATGTCCCAGCCCGGTGTTTAGGAGGCACCGTAGACAGGTATCTATCTTCCATTCGTAATGGTTCAAATTTCATATATTTCCATCAAATAGACTCATGATAGCCTACAGTAGGTTACATGTCTATTTTTCTGTATGTCACCGATACGTCTGTGTCTACTGTAAACCAATGTGTTGCATCTGGAATGCAAGGAATTTGATTCATAATTCAGATCTTCATGAGACAAGGGAGTATGTATTTTTGCCCTTAAATATAATGGATGACAAATGAAGCAAATGTCTAATGATAAAGGAAACATGAGTTTAAACTATTGATTTCACTCTGCCAAACTTTATTGGTTTAAACATGAAAGCTAACAAAACAGTCTCGTTAGAAGGGTACACAATCAGACAATTTCTTTTTTTTTTCATTTATGCAATTGAGCGGGAAAGCCACTTCTTTTGAGTTGCGGTCTAGGTCTTCATGTTGTCAGCCACAACCCAACTTATTCTAAAAAAAGCAGCCAAACAAAATGTATTAATTTCCTGAAAGTACACTTCACAAACTGTCCTGCGGACATCAATACATGTCAGAATACTGTACAGTAATACAGTAATTAACAAAAAAATATAATATAATAATATCATATATTTTTTATTATCATAATTTATCATTTTTAAGCTCATTAGGCAGTACTGTGCAGTGACAGAGGTGACACATATGCCGTACAGCAGCAGGCTATGGAGTGAGCAATGGTGCTACATACTGCATCCATAGAGGCGTTTGTACAGCAGTAAGGCTATGGAGTGAGCAATGGTGCTACATACTGCATCCATAGAGGTTTTTGGACAGCAGTAAGGCTATGGAGTGAGCAATGGTGCTACATACTGCATCCATAGAGGCGTTTGACAGGCTATGGAGTGAGCAATGGTGCTACATACTGCATCCATAGAGGCGTTGGACAGGCTATGGAGTGAGCAATGGTGCTACATACTGCATCCATAGAGGCGTTGGACCCGCAGGATGTCCATGCGGCTCATCTTGGTGGCTCTTCCGATCTGCACATTGGCGTTGGGAATGGGGACAATGGTGGGCTGCCGGTTTGCGGAGAAGGCATACCTGAAAAGCAGAAGATACATCTATGTCACCAAGTCAAGCATTTACTGCAGTGTTTGACATTTTATTTCCTTACATGTGATGTGACCAGAAAAATGTATTAATGATTCTCTCCCTCTCTCTATCTGTTTGTGTGTGTGTGTGTGTGTGTGTGTGTGTGTGTGTGTGTGTGTGTGTGTGTGTGTGTGTGTGTGTGTTTGTGTGTGTGATAGCGAGAGTGTGTGTGTGTGTGTGTGTGTGTGTGTGTGTGTGTGTGTGTGTGTGTGTGTGTGTGTGTGTTTGCAACTCAGAACTGACCTTCCGTAATGCATGACGGAACCGTAGTCATAGGGGGTGCCCAGGTTGTTGGTGTCAATCTTGTTGAAGTTGTACTCCAGTCCTGTAGAAGACCAATGTTTAGTGAGCCGTGAACACACAATGTGCCATTTATAGACTACCTGCAATAAAATCCATTTTGTTAAGCATTCATTGCCATGTTGTGTACAAAGGCGGTCCACAACAATAATAATAACAGCTGTCAGGGACTGCAGAGCTTCACTCAGATTTCTCAATGTTAAAGAAAGAGGGGGGAAATCCAGCACCCAGGATAATCATATGGAGGTCCAAGATATTGCTGACCCTTTTGTCTTAAAGTAGGATCAGTAGTTCTTAAGTTATGTGTGCGGACACACACACCCACAGATGGAGAAAGACAGATGGACCCAATTACAATACCCGAGACCCTGAAATGGGGGTGAGGGTACAACAAAAAATAAATAGAGAATATATAGAGACTGAGCCAGAGGTTAAAGCACATAGGTTTAAATAAGGAGGTGGTGGTAGCGCAGTGGTTAAGTAGCTGGTCTAGCATGCAGTAGCCTGGCCCTTGTAATATAATTGACATAATAAGTCGCTTTAGATAAAAAAAAAAAAGTGCCAGCTAAATGAATAAATATAAATGATGAAATGTAAAAGTCATTGAATCATTCTGTGCGGATGCAGCAGCAGGTCTTGCTCACCCCTGGCGATGTTCTGGTAGAGAATACGAACATGCATGTCACGGTCACTGCGGGTCTGCTCGTGGTTGAAGCCCAGGGCGTGCAGAAGCTCATGCTGGATCACCTGGTGGTACACACACCCTCGTCGAGCCAGAGATACAATCTGTTCTCCACCTCTACGCCCCACGTAGGACCAGCACCTGCACCATCAACATGACCCTCAGTGGGAAACAACAGACTTTCCTTTCAATTATTCAAAATGCAAAAATCAAAAATTATTGCAATGTTATTTTTTCTGACATGGAAACAATGCGTATTGCACCACATTTGGGAACTCTTTGATTAAAAGGTCACTTATGAGAAACGGACCTACTGTATGGACTGTTTGAGGATGGTCTTATTCTGGATTTTTCCTTCATTACTGATTTTTCTGGTTTCTATTTTTTAATTCCTCAAAGTCTTTATAAAGCAATCAAATTCTTGATTGAAGTTGATGGAAAATCTAAATTCACCAAGTTGTGCATTATTGTGACATTTGCTGCGTATAAGGCACAGTACCCTGAGCGTGACTGGATGTGCACATAGTCTCTCTCCCTTGTGCGTCGTCGGAAGCGGATACAGGTGGACTGGGCAAAAGACTGCAGGCCTCTCTCAATGGTGGCTCTTTCACGGGACGCTTTAAGGAGGAACGCCAAAGAAGAGACAAAAAAATTGTGATTGAATTGATTAGAAAAATTGATTAGAATCACTAACTGTACCTCTAAACAAATCTAATATCTGTCCAATGAAAGATTACCCTTACAGAATCACTAACTGTACCTCTAAACAAATCTAGTATCTGTCCAATGAAAGATGACTCTTACAGAATCACTAACTGTACCTCTAAACAAATGTAATATCTGTCCAATGAAAGATGACCCTTACAGAATCACTAACTGCGCCTTTAAACAAATGTAATATCTGTCCAATGACCCTTACAGAATCACTAACTGTACCTCTAAATAAATCTAATAACTGTCCAATGAAAGATGACCCTTACAGAATCACTAACTGTACCTCTAAACAAATGTAATATCTGTCCAATGAAAGATGACCCTTACAGAATCACTAACTGTACCTCTAAACAAATGTAATATCTGTCCAATGAAAGATGACCCTTACAGAATCACTAACTGTACCTCTAAACAAATGTAATATCTGTCCAATGAAAGATGACCCTTACAGTACTGGTTGGAGATGTAGTAAGGCACGTAGACTAAGCCGTCCCGGGCACGAGGCCACTTGCAGCCACGCGAGGTGCAGGGGTCAGCGTTCTGGAACCCAGTGTACACTGCGATATCACCCTCTGTGATCTCTGGGTCATCAAGCGCTTGCCCTGAAATAAATAAAACAGAATTATTTAAACAAGCAATTAAGTAAGCACACAACTAATTTAAGAGATACATACAGGAAATGTAATATAGTCTACGTGTTGTTAGTTGTTAGGCCTATGTGCAGTTAAAATGGTAATGGAACTGATGTTTCTCATGTTTAAAGACAAAATTCTTTGGGTTATACATTATATGATGTTTAATTCTACCTTGATAATCATGAGTGATGTGTAGTTAGAGGGTTTTTTTTCTGAGGTGCAACACTTTCTTTACCTGCATTCTTGTTGGCCCTTTCAATCAGAGCAGACACTGTGTACTTCTCTTCTGCAAGGATATTGTCTGAAGCATAAAATTATACTTAAAATTATACTAGATTTAATGTAATATAGTCTATTTGTTAGGCCTACAGTATGTGTGGTCAAAATGGCCATGGACCTTGGACTCCTTTTACTTATGATATTTAGGTTATGTGCTGATATGTGATGTTTAGTTCTATCCCGATAATCAGTAATGTATGAGAGGATTTCTTTTAAGACATGCAACTCTTCCTTACCTTCCTTCTTGTCAGCAGCCCTTTCAATCAGATTGGACACTATGTTATCCTCCTCTGAGAAATTGTCTAAAGTTTAAAATAGCATTAGCATTATAATAATTCAATACAGACTATACAATCATGCAAGATTTTCTTACAACAAAACCTTCACTGTAGCAGTTAAATGACACAGATTACACATCTGCGCATATTCCCACCCCTTCTTAAAATGCTACAGGGCCTTAAAAATGTTTAAAATGCTATACAGTACATTATGCTTACATGCAGGGTCCTAAAAGGTTATAGATTAAAAGACAGTTATTAATGCCACTTCTATCAGACAGAATAAATGTCCTTGATTTCCTATTGCCTTTTAAACCATCAGTTTAAAAGTTCATTAGCTCATAGTATGAAATGTAAAGAAAATAGTGAACTCACCAAGTGGGTCACCTTCTTCAACATCCTCTGACTTGAAATAAAAAAATATATAGACCCTTTCAACAAGGTAAACAAAAACAATGCTTGAACATTCTATTTGGGCCCCAATCTACTTCCTCTGCATTAAGATAACATATGGAATGTTAAAAAGAAAGTGTTGTGGGGCCAACTAAGATGCTGATAATGGAACTCTCTTGAAAGGGTCTATAAAGAGGTTGGACATAAAATTCCATGGACCGTTTTCAGTCATCATTCACCAAAAAGTTAAGCCGTAGTATTCTGAAACAGAAGCACCCAGACCAGGGCCAGATCTGCTCCTCTCTCTGAGGTCTGACTTTTCCCTACTCTATGGATACATCAGGATAGATTACCTCTTCATACTGACACTGGACAGTGTTCAGTGTCCCCAGGAGAACGACAAGCAGAATGACAGCAGAGGTGTCCATGACCAGTCCCCAGTAAGCTGTTTATGTCACTTAGACAGGATGAATTCAGGTTTATATGGCTGAAGAATACAGAAGCACAATTTCTGAAGAAGACAGTGTTGCAAACCAGGCTAGGTCAAAAAGGACCTTTGCGTACCGCATAGATTTAGTAAAAAAACCTAACAGGGAAGTTGCGTTGTTGCATGATTATTAAGCAATAACTCCTGAGAGGCCATAAGCATTTTTTAAGTATATTTTTGGGCTTTTTATGCCTTTTAATGAGGACAGGAAGCGAGTTGGAGAGAGATTTAGGGTGGGATCCGAAAAGGACCACGGGGTGGGAATTGAACCCGGGTCACCGGCGTACAGTGCAGGTGCCCAGCCAGTCGCGCTACGGCCGGGGCCACACATTGGATTGATTACATCAATCTAATTTATTAACACCACTAACCACTCGGTGAGTTGCACAGTTCTGAAAACAAGCTTTAAGGGTTGTTTTAGGACATGTTTGAGTATGCCTGTTGGCAGCCACTCTGAGTAGTCAAAGGCGATTCAAAACGAGTCAGAAAAGTTGAGACAGGACCAATCGTCAAAATGTCGGTGTCCACCACTCTAGTTCATCCAAAACAAACCAGAAAAGGAACTCAAAGTGCTAAATACCGGAATTTTCCTTTAAAGTGTGTGTCATCATGCAATGCATTGTCCAATTCTGGCAGTCAAAGTCAAAATCTTCGTAGGGAAACCACTCTCAGAGGATTGTGTGGTAGGAGCAGGCTCCACTCAGGCTCTTCTTTGTAGTGCTGGGCCAAACGTATAACTGATCAGAAAGGAGAAAAACAGTCCGCACTTTGCACACAAAATGTTTTATTACACAAATGCATTTTGGTGTAGTGCCTTCTTCAGTGTGCTGCTCCACCACTCTTAAATACCCACACCCAAACATACACCCGGATAATCAACCAATGGCAATACAGTGTTGTTCAATACAACAATTAATCAGTCCATCACTTACTAGTTTCAACACATTATAAACAGGATTGCATCATACACAGGCGATCTCTCAAATTGGATGCTCTTTTGTAGGAACCGCTTTTGAAGATCACCGCTGTGGATCTTCAAAAACATGGCCAACATGCCTGGTGTAGTTATATCTCACTGCATCAACTCTGTCACGTCTTTCTTTCAAAATACCAGACAGTAACTTCAAGTGCTTTAATTGTGTAGTAGGCAATTGCATGCTCACAGAGAAATCTGTTACACATCCATACACACATAGGACTTTTGGTAACACTTTACTTGACAGGTGAGTTCATAACACATTCATAGCAGCTGTCATAAACTGCACATAAAGCATTCATGACTGTTTCATGAGACATGACTCAACATTCATACCAAACCTTTCATGAATGTGGAAGACAGAACGACGAGAGCTTGTCAAAATAAAAGTCGCAAAGCAGCATTGCTGTTTTTGGTCCAAATCTCTTACCTGATCATGTCACATCTGAGTCAATGGGCTACTCCAGTGCTAAAAAGACAGAACATGGTCAAGCAAATAATTTTTGTTTCATAAAAATATATTTGTTTTATGATGTAACCTTTGCAGATGATTTCTCATCTTTTGCTACTGGGAGTGTCCAACCGTTCCAGGTTACACAAATACGGGTCAGCTGAATGTAGGCTAGTTTACCTCCCAGTGTTAAACTCAGTGATTACAAATACTTCCCAACTTGTATAGTAAAGTGACATTCGATGTAGACTTCATAAGATATTCATAAAATATTTACAAAGATACACAAATACGATGTTGGACTTTTATTTTGACAAGTTGTTGTTGTTCTGTCTTCCACATTCATGAAAGGTTTGGTATGAATGTTGAGTCGTGTCTCATGAAACAGTCATGAATGCTTCATGTGCAGTTTATGACAGCTGCTATGAATGTGCTATGAACTCACTCATCAAGTAAAGTGTTACCGGACTTTTAAAGTAAAAGGCAGAATCGCTTGCTTATCCACATTTGTTGTGTATTAATGTCAATTGAAAACCAGAATTTACAAACATAAGTATGCCATTAGAAAGAATGAGGAAAGGTCGTCAGTTGCAAGACATTTCAACACTGCAGGCCAGGTTTTACAATTTCTTTAAGTTAAATTCCGTTCATTGACACTTACTGTGTATCTACATGTTGTCTGATTAAACATCATCAGTGTAAAATTCATATTCAGAGTTGCAAGACATTTCAACACTGCAGGCCAGGTTTTCATAATATTCCTCCGAAAGTGGATGCTCTGCTTCCACAAACTCAAATCTCAAATGGTGAGCTCAAAGATGCTGTGTGTGAGCTTACCAGTGACAGAACACTATTAAAAGAATAAGGCATAACATTAACATACCGTCACAACTTCACATTTTGCTACATTGTTAAGATCTTAGCCATAAGTGACACCTCTGTGTGTTGTTTTTGACTCAACAAATGTAAAGTTTCTCCAGAAAGAATTATAATGTACTTTTATAAAGCTCCCAAATTAGGTAAAAATTATTGAATAGGTGAAAGAGTTTGCTATATAAGGTCATTCACCCAATCCTGACTCAGTTATTTACTTCCCTAGTGTTTCAGTCACATGGACAGGATGAAGGTTTATATGGCTAAAGAATGCAGAAGCACAGTTTCTCAAGAAGACATTGTGGCAAATGAGGGATGTGTTTCCCGTAAAACTATGAAGGTTAGCTTTTTACTAACATGGTAGGCTACAATGCATGATGTAGACTGATGATACTGTGTGCAGGCAGCATATGACAGTTACGTCGAATCCAGGTTGAAGTAGAGACTTTGACTATAATATTCTGCTCTGTCTATGTGATACACAGGACTACGCAGTATACCCACTTCAAAAGCATCACCATCTCAGTATACCCACTTAAATAGGCAAAGATTTATATTAACATGTGGGGTTGATCAAAGTATAGCCACTACAGCTAACTAGACTACATCATAGTATACCCACTACAGCTAACTAGACTACACCACTGCTACAGACTACTTGGGGTCATGTTGTAGCCTGAATGGACTTTTTTTTGTTTGAGTTATTGTTGGTGCCCTTATCAAGGGCTTGAGTGTTGTTTGGGTATGTTGCTGATAAGATCATAAATGGCCACAGCAATGATGAGGAATGACTGAAGAAGTTATGATATTGCATGGTATGATGATTTGTTGCTGATTGTGGGCCTAATTCAACGAAACACCGAAGAAGGAAGGTGCCTGCTTAATAACCCAAGTGAAATGTTCTTGGTGGCTGTTCTGGTGGTGATGTTGTTTGTTCCTGGTTTGGTTCTTTTCTCTGGCTTTGCTTTGCTCAGAGCCCACATCAATTGAGCCTTCTGGAAGTTGTGGACCTATGTGAAGGAGAGTGCCTTAACGCCAGTGAAATGCTCTTGAAGACCGTTCTGTTGCCGCTGTGTGAAATCCCCTACCAATATAACATCTCTCCTGTGTATATTTGAATTTGAAATTGTTTACCTATTACGTCTATCTATTGTGCAGAGCCTATTATCCCCATTATCAGTGTTAATGCCAAAGGCTGCATATTAACACCATGCCAGTGTTAATGCCAAAGGCTGCATATTAACACCATGCCAGTGTTAATGCCAAAGGCTGCATATTAACACCATGCCAGTGTTAATGCCAAAGGCTGCATATTAACACCATGTCAGTGTTAATGCCAAAGGCTGCATATTAACACCATGTCAGTGTTAATGCCAAAGGCTGCATATTAACACCATGCCAGTGTTAATGCCAAAGGCTGCATATTAACACCATGTCAGTGTTAATGCCAAAGGCTGCATATTAACACCATGTCAGTGTTAATGCCAAAGGCTGCATATTAACACCATGCCAGTGTTAATGCCAAAGGCTGCATATTAACACCATGCCAGTGTTAATGCCAAAGGCTGCATATTAACACCATGCCAGTGTTAATGCCAAAGGCTGCATATTAACACCATGTCAGTGTTAATGCCAAAGGCTGCATATTAACACCATGCCAGTGTTAATGCCAAAGGCTGCATATTAACACCATGCCAGTGTTAATGCCAAAGGCTGCATATTAACACCATGTCAGTGTTAATGCCAAAGGCTGCATATTAACACCATGCCAGTGTTAATGCCAAAGGCTGCATATTAACACCATGTCAGTGTTAATGCCAAAGGCTGCATATTAACACCATGTCAGTGTTAATGCCAAAGGCTGCATATTAACACCATGCCAGTGTTAATGCCAAAGGCTGCATATTAACACCATGCCAGTGTTAATGCCAAAGGCTGCATATTAATTGCTTAAAAGTGTACACATTGTATTGTTATTTGCAGGTGTGTGACTTTGACTTGCATGTATGTTGCTGCACTGAAAACACAAAACAAAACGCTGGATTTACTTCATTTTTTTGTGTACATTGGTTGCACATGAATGAAATGTCTAGAATTTCATTGGAATTACTTGATCAAATTGGGTAACCACGGCATGAGTCAATTTTGTAAACTGAAAGAGAAACACTGGAGTAATTATAGTTATATGCAACCGATGTAGGCCTACACTATAAAATCAAGTTAATCCAGTGGGGGTTTTTTCGGTGGTGGTGGAAGTAAACAGAAACCAACCAGAGACATCAGTCTATGTAAAAATAGTTGTCATAGAATCAAACTTTCAAGCATATTTCCTTTACTCCTTTTCCAGGCATGAAATAAGTCATCAACAGACATATCGCTCATGGTTTGTGGTTTGATTGACCAAGAGAACCAGATTGAAATCTTCATGTAAACGCCCAACAGAAGGAGCCACCCTGTCTTCACATGTTCTGAAGGCTCACAGGCAACTTTTTCATTGTCACTTTCTTTTGCCTGATAAGAAATAAACATTATCAATATAGAACAGCAAACACAAATAAAGGCAAATGTATAGACATTTTATGTGTATTTTGAAAAATAAAATCCACCATGTGAATGGCACAATCCACTCCCTCTCCACACACACACACACACACACACACAGAGAGAGTTTTTTTTTTTTCTTTTACTCACGGCATTTGTAAAGCTTGTTCACTCTGATGATATCATTCTCACTCATCTCAGTGGCCTGGCCAAACTCCATGTCATTGTTGGGGATGGGCACCATGGTTGGCCTCCTGTTCTTAGAGAAGGCGAATCTGAAAATAATCAAGGGCACGCAGGCCAAATTCACTCATTTTAAAAACAACAATATGTCTTTAGACAACATGCGTGGATGCTTGACCAAATGCATGCATGAATGAATGAATGAATTAATTAATTATGTCTTGAACAACATAGCACACCAAATGCATCTGCATGCTGTGTCTATATGAAATGAATAAATAGACAAATGAAACAAAGAGAAGAGCAAACATAAATAAAGTGGTGCCTGACCTGTTGTACTGCATTACTGAGTTGTAGTCATAAGGGCTATTCTGGTTAAGCGTTTTCATCTTGTTGAAGTTATGCTTCTTGTCTGTGTGAATGAATTCATAAAAATGAAGTGGTGTTTATTCTCATTCAGCTGGAGCACATTGATGCAATGCACAATTCCCAAGCCACTTGCCATAAATACAGCCAAGCTCTTTTTAAATGTGAAAACATTGACAGAATAGGAGCACTGTGCTGATTAGTTATGAGGAAGAGATATTGTACCATCGATGATGTTCTCCCAAATCACTCGGATGTATTTGTTGCGGTCGCTGCGCGCCTGCTCGTGGTTGAAGCCCAGCACATGGAGCAGCTCGTGCTGGATGGTGCCATGGTGCAAACAGCCGTTACGGCTCAGGGACACAACCTGCTGACCACCGCGACGGCCTATGTAGGAGTAGCACCTGGGTTAAGAGGAGAGAGGGGGTGGGGGGGCTAAGGTTGAAATTTTGTCTTTGGGGTCTAAAGGCATTTTCTTGGGTTTTACACATTTTTTAAGTTAAATTCCGTTCATTGACACTTATTGTGTATTTACCTGTTGTCTTATTAAACATCATCAGTGTAAAATTAATATTCGGAGTAAGTTCAGAAAAAGTCTTGTCATGGTTTTGTTCCTTCATTAATGAATGGAGCAAATATAGTACTCAACTAAACAGGTCTACATTGTTATTAGACCAATATGTGGTTTTGCCAGGTATACACAGGAGCCTAGCTGTTTGTGTTTGTTTGTGTTTTTCTTTATTTCGTAAACACAAAAGAGTTGTGTGTTACTGCTCACCCATTTCTGGAGTAGATGCCAATGTAGTCCCTCTCACTCTGGCGGAGCTTGAAGCGGATGCAGGTGTTAGAGCTGAAGGAGTCCAGGGCACGCTGGATGATGGACTTCTCACAGGAAGCTGTGGGGGAATGGACAGAGAGCAAAGGAACCTCTATACTTTATAAAAAAAAAAGTATTATCAATGTGTTGGTTTATTTGTGGGTGTATCATTGGATGTGGTATATCCGAAAAAGCCCCTTCTATCACCACAGTTATCACACATCATTTCGGGTTTATTCTGGACTGCATGTCCCCATTTCAATTTCAATTACAATTATTACAATTGCAATTACACAATAATAAAAAGTAGAATGGCCAATTGAACATTATTTTTATGCCACAGATCCATCCGCTTGAGGCTTATCTATTCTCTAGTATGTGTGGAGAGCCTCATGTACACTCTCTCTGCTCTAAAACAACTGTGGGTTCCTGAACACACAGATGGGGGCCACTCACAGAAGTCGTTGCTGATGAAGTAGGGCACCTGCACCTTTCCATTCTTGGACTTGGGCCATATGCATCCTAGGGACATGCAGGGCTCAGAGAATCTGCCTCTCTCAAAGGCCATGGCGATATCGTCCACCAGGGGGGGCTCATCAGCAGCATGTACTAGTGAGAATACAGTATAAGTATAAGTATATATACTCTTTTGATCCCGTGAGGGAAATTTGGTCTCTGCATTTATCCCAATCCGTGAATTAGTGAAACACACACAGCACACAGTGAGGTGAAGCACACACTAATCCCGGCGCAGTGAGCTGCCTGCATCAACAGCGGCGCTCGGGGAGCAGTGAGGGGTTAGGTGCCTTGCTCAAGGGCACTTCAGCCGTGCCTACTGGTCGGGGTTCGAATCGGCAACCCTCCGGTTACAGGTCTGAAGTGCTAACCAGTAGGCCACGGCTGCCCCCAATACAGTGCGGGAAACATATCACATAAACACTATTTCAAGGCATGACATATGACTCATGCAATCTCCATGTGTACTAAGCTGTTTGCAATAATCTCAGAGCAAAGATGGCTGTTTATATTCAAAGCTGTAAAACCAAAGACTATTGAAGTAGGCCTAGTGCTATGATGCTGATGGATTATACAGTTTTATACAGAATATTAAAGCATACAGTGTTTCAACAAGAAAATTCTATGAAGTTGTGTGTGGTAACTTACTTGAAGTAAGACTCGAAGTATGAATGTTTTAAACTTAATTTATTATTTGTGTGGCAACACTGTTTTTGGTAACAAAGTCAGGAGTACATGTGACAAATAAAGAATCTTGAATTTTAAGATAGACTTAAGGTAGCTAATGTCAATGTAATTTAGCCACACACTGCATTATTAAGGTAGCTAATGTCAATGTAATTTAGCCACACACTGCATTATTTGCAAGTCTTGCGTGTGTGTGCTTGTCTGACGCACTCCGGCCGAAGTTAGCCCTCTGCAGCAGCACAGAGACAGGCAGATCCTCAGAAGGCAGCTTCTCCTCAGACATCTCTGCAGAAAGCAAAGGGGAGACAACGCCGCGCCCTGAAGATAGTGAGGTAAGCGAAGACGGAGACAGGTATCAATTCTTGGATGCAAGAGAAGGAGCAGTGTGGTGAAACACAATTATGGGAGTTCTTTTTGTGATGATGTCAATATGGATACAAGCAGAGATGAAAGACTGTGTTACACAACCTCTCTGTGCGAGTACCTAAGTTACTTAATCAATTGCAAAATGTACATCTCTTTCCAGTTGGTCGACATGTGATTGTTGTGGTCTTTCTGTTCTGAGGTGAAACAGTTTTCAGAGATAGATAATGTCACTGATTTGTCATCAGATAGAGTAAATGTCATAATATTACAAAAAGTCTATTTGCGCACTACTTGGACAACTATTAAGACAGTTGAGACACATCGTCTGCGGTGTCCTGCCAGCAGGATGCTTACCCCCCTCGCCCACCACCCCCCAACATTCTAAATCAGATTGGTATGTAGCATAGTCATATTATACATCATTTGAAAGCTTGAATTTTTGGGAATCAATACATGACAATCTTTTTTCATGTAGAATATGTGTAGCACTTTACATTATCAGATAAATCTAACTATGTCTCACTTTTAAGAAGTTAATCCTCCACCTTTGGTGCTTCCCTACCTTCTAGCTCCAGTGTATAGCCTTAGCAATATGCTATAGCATATTCGGTCTTGAGATATTCACAGGAATCCATAGAAATTTAATAATCATGTTATTTTATCCAATATTAGTTGTGCAGATGTATAGTCCATCTTATACACACCAATTGAATTGAAGTAGAAATTGCAAAGATATAAGACGATTTATACAGACAGTATCTTCACGAAGTTTAACGTTTGCAGCCATCTTGAATTTAGTCACGATAAGTCGAGCAACGAGTAAGAATGAACAGGTATGATAAGGGATCAGATTCCAAAAATAATTCAGTGGAAATGCATGGATTCCAGTTTCTTCCAGTAGCAGCAACTGGAATCCATGCATTTCCACTGAATTATTTTTGGAATCTGATCCCTTATCATAACTGTTCATTCTTACTCGTTGCTCGACTTATCGGGACTAAATTCAAGATGGCTGCAAACGCTAAACTTCGTGAAGATACTGTCTGTATAAATCGTCTTGTAAGTAAACTACCAGTGCTTTTTCAAAGTTCTCAATGTCTCGTTTTAAATGTCAGGGCCCTCGGAAGTCTACCAATGAAGTGTGGAGATACATTGAGCCTCGTAAATGGGTGTAAAACAGTGATTTATTTGCATGGCTAGCCCGATGCCGAAGCACCACTATTGAAAAAGATGTTGGTAGCATCGGCTAACTAGCGCCAGATTTTGGAGTGCAGGGGACAAGCCGAGATGGGCTATGAGACATACGTTCACACTCGGTATCATGTTTCGATACACTTTAGGTCAATATCACACCGGAATTCTCCTTTAAGTGGGCTATAGTTCTCATTAGCAGTTTTATGCCAAACCATGAAACATTAAGCTGCGTCCAAAAACGTCTTTAAAAATCTTCTGATATTGATCATGCATATGGCAAAGAAAGACATGAGATCGTTGGTCTTAGAATTTTGAAAATGCATTGCACTTGGACCTCAGATTACTTGCAGTACCCTGGTATTACCACAAGGAAATGGTCGTACGTCAAGTTTGAACCTGACGTGGAGATAAGCACTTTTTCACGTCAAAGACGGTTTTTATAAATCTGAGCGTTGGCATGGATTTGAGCGTACGCACGGTCTAAGATCAAACCTGTGCGTAAGAACCCGTTATAAATGAGGCCCCCTGGTGCTAGGTCTCAGTTGTGTTTTTAAGTCATATCAAGTGACTTGGAGCGCTAAAATGTGGTCAGTTCAGATTCAGATCTAGCCTAGAAATCTAGACGCGCCCCTAGCGGCAGCTGCCAGGGCTAGTCTAGCAACTCTCCGTTGGCTTGTGAGCTCCAGAAATCGAAACTTAATCAGAACATTCAAATCGTGTATAGAGTCGTTTGGTGGGCTTAAGATAATGATTGATGGCAGAGTTGCAACGGTTTGGCTTTAATTCTCTGCTACTTGAAAACAAATATCCTATTGCGTCCTATTGCGTGCAGAGGGAATTTGAAAGACAACCGATTATCCCGCCCCTCGGACTGAGCACTGCGAACGGTGAGTGCCCAGACCCTACATTTTAATGTGGGTCTGGCTCGCCAGGCTAATTCAGATCAGTTTCAGAAAGAAAAAACAATATTCTAGCCTTCCTAACTCTGTGTCAGTATATCACACAGTTCACACAGTTTTCCAAAAAATTACAGTGTCTAAGCTTTCTAAAGAGGTCAAGCATTAAATTATAGGCCAAACTGGGTGGGAACAGTGCCCTCTGAAGCAGGTGCTGTGCAATCTCACAGCACCACTTGAAATTGGCATTGAGGACGAAGCAGTTAAGACAGTAGGTCAAAGGTGGAAGTTAAGCTGCCCTGAACTATGAATAGATTGTTATGCATTTGCATTTTGATATCATTGTAATCTAACAGCATAGCCTATACCATTGAGAATGTTTCCCAGGTAAAAAGAAGATCACTTACCAGCCTGAGGGACATAAAGAAGATGGGAGAGAGGGATAAGAAACCATTAATTAAATTAAATGTTATTCTTCCCTGTAGTGCTGTAGAAATGCTTCACTTCACTTATAACTGGAATATTTGCAAAAATGACAGAATAGAAGTACATTCGGTATGTGTCATTTTGTTGATGCATGCAAATTGCACCATTATTGAGATAATTTTATTTCTATGATCATCTGATATTATTCCTCCTTTATCATACAAACTACAACAAAGTCGTTGTCAAATGGTGATGAATTATCTGCTTTGTAAAAAGCTTTTTTTAGTTTTTTAGTTTAACAAAAGATAGAAATGCTTCTATCTTTTGTTTCACTCTGCCAGTGAGGAGGACAATAGTAGATGTCTGGATCCTCACCTGTAGATCCACAGTCCAGACAAGCAGGAGGAAGAGTTCCGCCATAAAACCCCTTGCAAACTTAAAACCAGCCATAGAGACCCTACGACCTGAGGCACGCCGACAGCATTCAAATCAGTCTCAGAGGAAAATCCATATAACTTCTGTCAAGACAAACTGCTGACAGATCTTTGATGAGACCTCTTCAGACTGTATGCCTTGACCGTTATCTGAAATGCTATGTGATATAAGTACAAAGATGTCTTCACCTTCTGTCTACTGTCTGAGAGTACCTGGTGTGTGTGAGTAACAGAGAGGAGTGTTAAGGACTCATCACTCTGAAAACTGGGAGCCGCCAGACATGGTCAGGGATAATTAGTGGTTGAGGTAGTGGGGAGTGTTACCACAGTTGGAAGATCTCCATCCAGAGTAAGATGAAGAACAAAGTGTGCACTGAAACTATGTCGCCTATGTCTGTATCTTAACCAATGTGTTTGAACTGGAATGCAAGGAATTTGATTAATAATCCAGATCTTCATGAGACAAGGGCATATGGGTTTTTTACACTCAAATTTAGGGGATGACAAATGAAGGAAATTACTAATGACAAAGGAAACATGAGCTTCAACTGTTTCACGCTGCCCAATTTTATTGGTTTAAACATGGAAGCTTAAGAATTTACTCATTGTGTACAGTCAAGGGTTTGGGTTGATATAAACTTGTAGTACTATAACAAAACAGTCTTGTTAGAAGGGAACACAATCAAACTTCCTTTTTTTTCAAACATTTCCTTCATTTCAATTGAGCGGGAAAGCCAGTTCTTCTTTTGATTTGCGGTCTGGGGTCTTGTCAGCAACAGCCCAACTTATCCTGAAACAAAGGATAAGGACAAAAAATAACTTATTTTTCCTGAAAGTATACTTCATAAACTGTCCTGCGGTCATCAACACATGTCAGATTACACTAGGGCTACACCTGAAATAATCTATATTAATCTTAATTCTATACACTAACCACTAAACAACTATTCAATTTTGTAAAGAAATTATAAAATAATGTAAATTTTAGGTCAAACATGTGTTTAAGTAAGTAATTAACTAAATATATACTGTATATGCATATATACTGTATAGGCGTTTGTACAGCAGTAAGGCTATGGAGTGAGCAATGGTGCTACATACTGCATCCATAGAGGCGTTTGTACAGCAGTAAGGCTATGGAGTGAGCAATGGTGCTACATACTGCATCCATAGAGGCGTTTGTACAGCAGTAAGGCTATGGAGTGAGCAATGGTGCTACATACTGCATCCATAGAGGCGTTGGACAGGCTATGGAGTGAGCAATGGTGCTACATACTGCATCCATAGAGACGTTTGACCCGCAGGATGTCCATGCGGCTCATCTGGGTGGCTCTTCCGATCTGCACATTGGCGTTGGGAATGGGGACAATAGTGGGCTGCCGGTTTGCGGAGAAGGCATACCTGAAAAGCAGAAGATACATCTATGTCACCAAGTCAAGCATTTACTGCAGTGTTTGATGTTTCATTACCTAACATGTGACCAGAAAAAAAAAGAATTATCAATGATTGTCTCTCTCTTTGTCTCTCTCTTTCCTTGAATTTTCCCTTGGGGATCAATAAAGAATCTATCTATCTATCTATCTATCTCTCTCGCGCTCTCTCTCTCTGTGTTTGTGTGTGTGGGAGAGAGAGAGAGAGAGAGAGTGTGTGTGTGTGTGTGTGTGTGTGTGTGTTTGCAGCTCAGAACTGACCTTCCGTAATGCATGACTGAGCCGTAGTCATAGGGGGTGCCCAGGTTGTTGGTGTTAATCTTTCTGAAGTTGTGCTCTTGTCCTGTGGAAAACCAATGTTTAGTGAGCCGTGAACACACAATGTGCCATTTAAAAACTACCTGCAATAAAATCCAGACCCTGACTGCAGACCCTCACTCATATTCCTCAATGTTAAAGAAAGAGGGGGGGAAATCCAGCACCCAGGATAATCATGTAGGAGGATCAAGATGCTGACCCTCTACCTTGTCTGAAAGTAGATTCAGTAGTTCTTAAGTTATGCGAGAGAGAGAGAGAGAGAGATAGAGAGATAGAGATGGAGATAGAGAGATAGATAGATAGATAGATAGATAGATACTTTATTGATCCCCAAGGGGAAATTCAAGCAACGGGGAAAGACAGATGGACTCAATTGCAACCCCCCCTAGACCCCCTAGACCCCCAACCCCCCCTACACCCCCTAGACCCCCTACACCCCCTAGACCCCCTACACCCCCCTAGACCCCCAACACCCCCTAGACCCCCTAGACCCCCTAGACCCCCAACCCCCCCTACACCCCCTAGACCCCCTACACCCCCTACACCCCCTACACCCCCCTAGACCCCCTAGACCCCCAACACCCCCTAGACCCCCTACACCCCCTAGACCCCCCTAGACCCCCTACACCCCCCAGACACCCTAGACCCCCTACACCCCCTAGACCCCCCTAGACCCCCTAGACCCCCAACACCCCCTAGACCCCTGAAATGGGGGTGATGGTACAACAAAAAATGTAATACAGTATATATACAAACTGAGCCAGAGGTTATAACACATAGTAGTAGGATTAAATAAGGAGGCAGTGGTAGCATAGTGGCTAAGGAGCCGGTCTAGCATGCAGTAGCCTGAGTTGGGGAAGTTGTGGGTTCAAGTCCTGGCTTCCACCGTTGTGCCCTTGAGCAAGGTACAAGGTACTTAACCCCAAGTTGCTCCAGGGACAAAGGCCCTTGTGATATAATTGGCATACTGTATGTATTGTATTTTCCAAATGAGTAAATGTAAAAGAGAAATCAGCAGGTCTTGCTCACCTCTGAGGATGTTCTGGTAGTAAATACGGACATATCGGTCACGGTCACTGCGGGTCTGCTCGTGATTGAAGCCCAGGGCGTGCAGGAGCTCATGCTGGATCACCTGGTGGTACACACACCCTCGTCGAGCCAGTGACACAATCTGTCCTCCACCTCTACGCCCCACGTAGGACCAGCACCTGCACCATCAACATGACCATCAGTGGGACACTATATCAAAATGCAAGAATCAAAAATATTGTGGAAACAATGTACTGTATATTGCACCACACGTGGGAACTCATCCATTAAAAGGTCACTTTTTATGAGGACTGCTTGAGGATGCTCTTATTGTGGATTCTTCCTTCATTACTGTTTTGTCTGGTTTCTATTTGTTAAATTCTTGGTTTTCTCAAAGTATTTATAAAGCAATCAAAATCCAAATTCTCGATTGAAGTTGATGGAAAATCTAAATTCACCAAGTTGCGTTGTTGTGACATTTGCTGCGTATTAGGCACAGTACCCTGAGCGTGACTGGATGTGCACATAGTCTCTCTCCCTTGTGCGTCGTCGGAAGCGGATACAGGTGGACTGGGAAAAAGACTGCAGGCCCCTCTCAATGGTGGCTCTTTCACGGGACGCTTTAAGGAAGAACGGCAAAGATAAAGATAAAGATAAAGATAAAGAAGAGACACCATAGATAAAGATTAAGCTAAATCTGACAAAAGTGTTTTTTATTAGAATCACTAACTGCGCCAAAGATCCTTGATTACTAGCTTTAACCCTCTCTGACTGCGCCTTTAAAACAAATGTAATATCTGTCCAATGAAAGATGACCCTTACAGAATCACTAACTGTACCTCTAAACAAATGTAATATCTGTCCAATGAAAGATGACCCTTACAGAATCACTAACTGTACCTCTAAACAAATGTAATATCTGTCCAATGAAAGATGACCCTTACAGAATCACTAACTGTACCTCTAAACAAATGTAATATCTGTCCAATGAAAGATGACCCTTACAGTACTGGTTGGAGATGTAGTAAGGCACGTAGACTAAGCCGTCCCGGGCACGAGGCCACTTGCAGCCACGCGAGGTGCAGGGGTCAGCGTTCTGGAACCCAGTGTACACTGCGATATCACCCTCTGTGATCTCTGGGTCATCAAGCGCTTGCCCTGAAAATTAAATAACTAATTATAAATAACAGAATTATTTAAGCAAGCAATTAGGTAAGCACACAAGTACTTTAAAAGAACCATTAGATTGTGGCCAAAACTGGTACTGCAATCACTTTCAAATTACTGTAGAGCGGTGTATCCCCTTCCCCTCCCCACTGACTCGAGGTTGCCAACCCGGAGGCCGAAACACTACTTACTTCATGATTAGTAGATAGGTGGAGGGTGGCGCATCAGGCCAAACCACAACATGACATGACAAAACACAACAGTTGAGGGCTGCAACTTCACTTTTTAAATGACAATATCCTGGCCGGACTACTATTGTCAGTGATATAAGTATTTAAAATTAACATGATTTCTTAATGTCTAGTGACATATCAGGGCCATTTTATGATTAATTGAAATACATTTCTTACATACGGTTCCTTTAAGACATGATACAGGAGATTTAATATAATCTACATCTTCAGAGTTGCATACTGTATGTTTGGTTAAAATGGTAATGTTTAAAAACAATATTCTTTGGGTTATACAATAGTAGAGGTGCAACACTTTCTTACCTGCATTCTTGCTGGCCCTTTCAATCAGAGCAGACACGGTGTACTTCTCCTCCTCAGGGATATCGTCTAAAGCATAAAATTATACTTAAAATTATGCTATATTTAATGTAATATAGTCTACTTGTTAGGCCTACAGTATGTGTGGTCAAAATGGCCATGGACCTTGGACTCCTTTTACTTATGATATTTAGGTTATGTGCTGATATGTGATGTTTAGTTCTATCCCGATAATTAGTAATGTATGAGAGGATTTCTTTTAAGACATGCAACTCTTCCTTACCTTCCTTCTTGTCAGCAGCCCTTTCAATCAGATTGGACACTATGTTATCCTCCTCTGAGAAATTGTCTAAAGTTTAAAATAGCATTAGCATTATAATAATTCAATACAGACTATGCAATCATGCAAGACTCATCCACTTTCTTACAACAAAAACTTCACTGTAGCAGTTCAATGACACAATATGTTATTCTTTTTACTCAAGATGCATGTTTAACATTTACACATATGCATATTCCCACCTCTTCTTAATACTTAATTCTTAAATGTTTAAAATGCTACAGGCTACATTATGCTTACATGCAGGGCCTTAAAAGGTTATTGATTCAAAGATTTATGTCACTTCTATCAGACAGAATAAATGTCCTTGATTTCTTAATGCCTTTTAAACCATCATTCAGCTATTAGCCGATAATATGAAATGTGAAAAATGTAATGAAAGCACTCACCAAGTGGGCCACCCTCTTCAACATCCTCTGATTTTGTCTGAATTAAAAAATTGCAGTCATGCATATGACAATACATCTGATTTTAAAAATCAGGATATTTCACAGAGTTGTACATAAAATTCCATGGACTGTTTTACATCAGTCACCTAAAAAGTTCAGTCTTATTATTCTGAAACAGGACAGAACCACCTGGACCAAAGCCAGATCTACTCTTTTCTTGAAGATAATTTACTGTTTTCTCTGCTGGATACATCAGGATAGATTACCTCTTCATACTGACACTGGATTGTGTTTAGCGTCCCCAGGAGAAGAACAAGCAGAATGACTGTTGAGGTAGCCATGATCAGTCCCCAATGAACTATTTCTGTCACAGATGAACTCGGGTTTATATGGCTGAAGAATGCAGAAGCACAGTTTCTCAAGAAGAAAGTGTGGCAAACCAAGCTAGGTTAAAAATTACCATTTCGGAGATTAGGTAAAAAGTTGTAATAGGGAAGTTGCATTCTTGCACGAGTAATTAAGAAATAAGCCCCGAGATTTTAGAACTGCTAAGGGGCGTTGTTAGGCACGACGCTCAGCAGTAATATAATACTAAGCAAATGAATGTAATGCGATACACATTGGATTGATAACAGAAAGGAACTGTGAACACAGAACACAGCTTTGTGTTGTGTGTGGAGTTGCATAGAAGTGATAATAAATTCGATTGATGTGATAATTGATTGAAAGGTTATTTTTAAGCATTAAAACTGTATTTAAAGTGTGTCACCATGCAATGCATTGTCCAATTGTGGCAAAGTAAAAGTCAAAATCTTCATAAGGAAAACCCTCTCAGAGGATTGTATGGTATGAGCATCTCTTTTTTGTCTTTAAGAGTGATGGGCCAAACCTCAGAAAGGAGAAAACATGCCTCACTTTGCATACAAAAATGTTTTATTGCACAGACATTTTGGCACAGTGCCCACTTCAGTGTGCTCAAGTGAATAAATGTTACAGCCACTCTTAAGTACACACACCCAAACATACACTCCCATAATCAACCAATGGCAATACAGTGTTGTTCAATACAACAATTTAATTAAAACAGTCCATCACTTATTAGTTTCAACACGTTATAAGCAGGATTGCATCATTGAATTTCCCCTTGGGGATCAATAAAGTATCTATCTAATCTATCTATCTATGTAGACAGGCGATCACTCATTTGCTCTTTTGTAGCAGAACCGCCAGGGGATCTTGAGAAACATGACAAACATTGCCTGCTGCAGTCATATCTCCCTGCATCCACTCCAACACCTCTTTCTTTCAAAATACCAGATGGTAACCTCAAGTGCTTTAATTGTCTATATGCAATTGCATGCTCATAGAGAACTATGTTGCACATCCAAACACATACGTTTAAAGTAAAAGGCAAAATCACTTGCTTATCCACAATTGTCATGTCTTAAAGGGGAACTTGGCAACTATTTCAACGTAATAACCCCGTTTAGAAATCATTCGGATGGTTAAATGACCTGTTCCGGTGAAAATGGTGACTTTCCCCGCTGCGCCTATCGTCCCCAGGCGGAAAACCAACCTTGCAACATTGAGACTTACCGTCCCGGAAAGAGAAGTGAGCAGAGTGCGATTTGTAGAGGGGGATGGTGAGGATTTCCCCCCCTCTGGTTTTCCTATCCCTACCTCTGCTAAATTATTTTTATCGTCGGAGGGGACAACATTTATCCCCCTCTGCCCCTCATATTGATTAATGCCCCTGGTACTATAAGTAAAGCTGCAACGTGAGAACAGTCTAGTAGGCTAGCCTACATAATAATCTGACATCAGAAACGCACCGTCACCGTCAGCACTGATGCTGCTGACACATTGGCTGCGTGATAACTTAATTTGGCCTTGATCGTGCAGGACATATCAGAATGTCGAGTGTGTAATCCATCATAAATGGCTAGGTTCAATGGAAAAGTTAGCTGGACAAATGAAAGAAAACGAGAAGAATTCAGTAAAGCATAATAATGTTTTAGAACCTTCAAAATTAGAAAACTGATGCAACTGAGATGGAGGACAACTGCACGTAGAGTAGCTATTGTCCGAAGGAACCTACATTAAATGAGGAGATATTTGCTGAATGTCACAAAAAGTGTTACAGAAATTGCTTGGCATCGCTTATTCAGTGGCTCTCTGCCGAAACACCTGTAGTTTGCGGAGGACGAACGAGAAAGCACTAGTTTGATAAATCAGCCAGTAGTAGACAAATAACTTTTAGAAATAATCTGTACTGCAAAAACGAATGTTGGTGGGTATTTAAACTATCTAGCGGGTGTTTTAACAGCTGCAAGAAATAGAAGCTTCATGGTCTATGTTCTGGTTCGTAAATTATTTTCATAAAACTTCAAGTTGCCCTATAACTTTACTCTCCAAACTCTTCACTGCACTGTAGGCAATTAACTGACAGTATGATAGGCTATTTATTTTCTGTAGGCTACAATAAACAAATTTATTTTTTCAACTTTTGCAATATTACGCACTTGGCTACTGAACGCAAATCAGCAGGAGAGAGAATGCACGTAGCCTACGCAGCGTGTAGCGCAATGTGTAGGCTATTTGGTGACCAACTAACACTGTTAGCCAATTCACTAACTTAAGACTTCAGTGCCATCATATAGTGCCATCATATACAACGTTTTTTTACACAACAAATACAGAAAGGATGGAGGCAGCAAAAGTAGAGAAGTCATTTCAGATGGGGCAAGAACAAGGTGAATTTGTATGCTTGTCAAAACGTAGTCCTACCCTGCATTAGAGGAGCTGATCATCATACCAAGCACACTCGCTGTTTAAAAAGTCATACACCACGGTAAAATGCTCAGTTGCAACCACTTCTCAGAAATCAAGATATGGTAAATCCCACACCTATAAAACTTTGCACGCCATATGTAAACATAATAAATTATAAAATAATCTTTGCTTTTTATTACTTCAGTTTATGAATGCTGTAATCACTGTAGCTTTGTCGCAAACCTTGCCAAGCAGCTTTTCCCCCAAAACTCAGCCTGCAGTCAAACATTTGAAATACTCCACTCAAACAATTGGACTCTGTTCAAGTGGCATATGCCATGAATCAAATGGTTCCGAGCCCAGGAGGTGTTATTGCAAGTTATGTTTTTTTTTAGGTGGAAAGAACAAGTGCTAATTTACTAAATCATGATAGATACACCTGTTACTTAAACTTCTAAGAGATGTAAAAATGGGAACATATCTTTTATCTTTTTAGAATGTAGAACTGTGCATCTTAAAAGAAAGGTTTTCAAAACCAGACATTACCACAGAAATTGCTTAATAATTGCTTACTAGAAATACACAAACACATCGTAATGGCTTTATCAAAAGTTAAGACAGAGTGAGAGTTTAAAAACACCTTCACCACAGGTATGGTATGGGCTCCCTGAGGGATATATTATTCCTGTCATGAGTGATATCCAACGAAATACATTTCAGACTGCTCTATTCACAGAGCATATTCAATCTATCTGTGCAGAGAGGCAATTTCCCCACTTGCTAAATCCCTGAACAACGTATTGTAGTGAACTGAGCCTAGCTGGTTCATGACTGAACTCCCATAATGCTGTACAGTGTATGTGTGTGTAATGTTGATGTTGGTTTTAGTAAGAGTAATTGCATTTACCTTGTCATGTATGCGTTAGCTGGTATAGTCTTTCTTTATGTTGTACCTCATGTGTTTACCCCGTGTATTGTATATGACTACCCTGTTTGTGTATCGTGCTTGTTTAATTGACCTCCTTTGTGTTGCCTGTGTAATGATGTTCGTGTGTTTTGGTGCGTAACTTTGCAGTTTGTTACATTGGTGTCAGAAATGGGATGATGACTCCTACTAGACGGGAGGAGAAAGCTGCAACTGATGCCCTGGCGATGATGAGTATCCTGCCAAGAAGGCTCTTTGACAGCGCGCTCGCCCATGGCCATCTGCTGGGCCCAGGAGACGGAGCTAGCCTGCAGAGTGACCGTGACGAAGAGACCCGCCCCCGGCCACAGGAGGAGACGGACCGGGCTAATGGCAGCATCCCGCCACTGGAACCCGCTCCACACGAGAGCGATGGAAACCGGGCGGTCCCCGGTGCGATAGCAGCGGTAGAAGGGCGCCCCAGGGTAAAGTTGCCCCACTACAATGGTGAGAGGCCGCTGGCGACATACCTGGTACAGTTCCGGCTGAATGGCTGAGCTGGATGGCTGGTCGGCGGAGAGAACGGGCGTACAGGTGGCGTTGGCTCTGGAGGGGGAAGCGCTACAAGTATTAGAAGACCTGCCACCGGCAGAGCAAGTAAGCTGGACCGCAATCGAAGCAGCTCTGCAACGACGATTCGGCCAGAGAATCTTCATCAGCGATGCCAGAGAACAACTCGCTTCCAGACGGCGGCACAAGGACGAGAGACTGGGCAAGTTCGCGGCTGACCTGCAGCTGTATGCCCGGCGGGGCTACCCAACGTACAGCCAAGGTCTACATGAAGAGATGGCACTGGAAGCATTCATGCGAGGCATCCACCCAGAGCGGCTAAAAGAACACCTTCGCCTGAGCGCCCCCAGCTCGCTGTCCGCGGCCCTCGCGGAAGCCGAACGGGTGGAAAACATCTTCCGCACAACAAAGTCGAGGCATTGCGTACGCCAGACATCGATGGAGGAAGACGGGGAGGAACTGGAGGTGACGTGGCAGACCACGACACAGCCACCACAACGCCGCCCACGCGAGTGGAAGAGGCCGGCTAGCGGAGACGGATGCTGGTGTGGCGAGCCAGGACACATCGCGTGGTACTGCCCAGCCCTGGCACCCCTCACGCTCGCGCCCCAGTTACTAGAAGAAGGGGGCACGGCGGGAGGGGCTATGGATTGCATACGGCTGGGCCGGCTCGGCCAAACCAGAGGACTGTATGTGGACTGCACGCTAGACGGGACTCGGTGTCACGCCTTGATTGATACTGGCTCCACCATCTCGCTTGTGCGCCCTGGTCTCTTACCCGGCACGCTGGTAGCCAGACCCAGAGGCTGGGAAAAGACAAAAACGCGCATCACAACAGTTACCGGAGAGCGAGCAGAACTGTATGGACAAAAAGTGGTGTGTGTGTGCATCAACGGTGAGACGGCGAGCCGCCGGCTTTGTTTGGCTAGCATTCAGGATGATTGCATTTTTGGCCTGGACGTGCTAGGGAAATGGGGGGCTGTGGTGGACATTTCCCGGTTCACACTACACTTGGGGACGAGCAGCGTAGTGTTGCACACGGCGGGGAAAACAGCATGAAGTGCGGAGAGCTGGCGCGACGAAGAACTCTCTAACTCACTCCGCACAAGTCCGCAGGAAGCGAACTCGCAAAGAGTACTCATCATCCCAGACTCCGCCCCTCCCCACACAAGCCCGCGAAAACAACAGGTCTCATCCAGGTCCGCTTGCTGAGTCTCCGCCCCTCCCCACACAAGCCCGCGAAACTCAAGCCCGTGGAAACAACAGGTCTCATCCAGGTCCGCTCGCTGAGGCCGCCACTGCTCAGCTCACGCCCACCAGAGCCAGGAAAGCGGGTTGAGCAAACACCACTCTCCGCTCAGAGAGCGCGGCCTTCTGTAGAGACAAGGCAAGCTGTAAATGAACTCTGCACTCGTAGCTGTGAGGGGCTGAGTGAAGCACAGGGTAGCCAGGTGCGGAGACTACTAGCAGCGTACACCGACATCTTCGCCGCAAGAGATGAGGACTTCACCCGAATGAGCCTGGTCCAACACGATATCGACACCGGAAATGCCCGGCCCATCCGACTTCAGCCTCATCGCTTACCGTTCGCCAAACGACAAGCAGCTGAAGAAAAGATCAAGGAAATGGCCGCGGCAGGAGTGATAGAGCCAAGCAGTAGTCCCTGGGCTGCGCCGGCTGTACTCGTCCGGAAGAAGGACGGCTCGTGGCGGTTCTGTGTTGACTACAGGTGCCTCAACCAGGTAACCCGGAAAGACTCCTACCCGCTCCCCCGCATTGACGATGCGCTAGACAGCATTGCCGGCTCCTGCTGGTTTAGCTCGCTGGATTTACGCAGTGGCTACTGGCAGATTGAGCTAGCCCCGGAAGCTCGGCCAAAGACAGCGTTTACCATCGGGCAAGGGCTGTGGCAGTTCCGGGTACTTCCGTTCGCCCTATGCAACGGGCCAGCGAACTTTGAGCGGCTGATGGAGCGTGTCCTGGCGGGCATTCCACGAACATGCTGCGTGGTTTACCTGGACGACATCCTGTGTCATGCAACAGACTTCACCGGTGCCATAGGACATCTGGAAAAGGTGTTCGACGCCATACGGGGTGCTGGGCTCAAACTGCACTCAAAAAAGTGCCACCTGTTCCGGAGGCAAACCGGATTCCTGGGCCATGTCGTGGGGGCCGCCGGAGTGGCCACCGACCCAGCTAAGGTGGAGACGGTGAGACGTTGGCCTGTTCCGCACGATGGTGCTGAGCTGTGGAGCTTCCTGGGCCTGGCGTCATATTACCGGCGTTTCATCCGGGACTTTGCTACAGTCGCCAGCCTGCTGCATCGTTTGACACACAAAGGCCAGCTCTTCGAGTGGACGCGAGAGTGCGATGCGGCATTCCGGCGGCTGCGGAGTAGTGTTAATTTCGTCAGACGAGACGAGAGGAAATATGTTCGTCAACGACCTTTTTTTTCATGACTAAGACGAGACGATGACGAGACGGCAGTATTGTCCTGAAACACTGACTAAGACTATCTTAAGATGCATTATTGTTGACGAAAAAAGACGAGACTAAAATGTTTTGCATGAAATAAAAACTAAGATAACATCTCTCTTCATTTTCGTCTACAAAATGAGAAGACAGAACATCTAGCTGTTATGTTTTCAAAATATTCCGAATGAGTTCATACGCAACAGCTTTCCTGTAGGCTAGTCTACGTGCTGTTGCTGCAACCCTGTGGCTGCAACACGAAACTACATGGAACAAGAACACTGGAGATTTCTGCAAGAGTTAGCAAGCTAACTACCTAAGCTTTATGCCACAATGCTACATACCCAAAAGTTGAAGCTTCTCTCATACAAATTAACATCCCCCAGAATGTCCATACGAAAATGTTCATCATGTAATGTCAATTATTTAACTAGTTAGACTGATGATGCAAAGTTTGCTAGCAAGTAAGCTAATATGGAAAGTTCGCTAGCAGGTTAGCTATGGCTAAGATGGAGAGTCTGATTGGGGAATGTGTTGTGTTTGGGCGCATATCGCCATCTAGCGAGGCGGAGTAAAACATTAATACTTTGGCCTATGACAGTGTTTCTCAAACTTTTTCAGTTTCAGGACCACTAAACTAACCCTAGCTAAAAAAAAAAAAAGATTAGACCTACTTCAACAGTAGCCTATAATTAGTCTACACAATAGGCCTACTCACTGAACCACTTTGCTTATTGTGTGGATTCAAACTGTATGATTTAAACTGGCATATCTTACATAGACAGTGTTGCAGAACTGTTTTTACATACAAGTTGGTTCAATATTGCAAACAACTCATCTATATTATATTTTACCACGTCTGCTCGCGGACTACTTGGGATAGCTTGCGGACCACCAGTGATCCACGGACAACACTTTGTGAAACACTGGTCTACGAATATGACAGTGGTCCAGTCAAATCTTTTACTGTCTATGGTCAAATCCCAGCCGAGCTATAACTGTATAAATCAGAATGAGTAATTATAACAGACGAGTAGCCCTGTGGACACACAATATTATTGGAAAATTGAGATGTGTGAAACACTATTTGACTCAAATTGTAATCAGAAATAATTTGTTATAAAAAAAGACTAAAATGTGTTGACTAAAACTGACTAAGACTAAGATACCTTTAGTTTTCTTTTGACTAAAACTAGACTAAAATGACGAGACTTTTAGTCGACTAAAACTTGACTATCAAAAATTATATTTGAATGACTAAATATGTCAAAGACTAAAAAGGACATTTCGTCACAAGACTAAGACTAAATTAAAAAATAGGTGACAAAATTAACACTACGAGGGCGCTATGTGAGGCCCCAGTGCTCGCTTTCCCTGACCCTCAACTGCCGTTCATCCTGGACACCGACGCCAGCGACGTGGGCGTCGGCGCCGTCCTCTCTCAAGCAGGCGAGCAGGGCGAGCAGGTGGTCGCATACTTCAGCCGCTCACTGGACCGAGCGGAGAAGAATTACTGCGTGACCCGCAGAGAACTGTTGGCTGTGGTGGTGGCAGTGCGCCATTTCCGAACCTACCTCTACGGCAAACGGTTCCTGCTGAGAACGGACCATGCATCGCTCACCTGGCTGCTGAACTTCAAAGAACCAGAGGGCCAGCTGGCTCGCTGGCTGGAGGTGCTCCAGGACTACGACATGGAGATTCGACACCGGGCGGGTCGCCTTCACGGCAACGCGGACGCCCTGTCCAGGTGTCCGTGTGCAGCAGACCAGTGCCAGCACTGCCACCGGAGGGAGGAGAGGAGCCTGGCCGCGGCTCAACCGGAGCCCGCTCGTCGGCTACAGGCTGCATCACCGCTGGCAGAGAGAGAGAGAGTCGCTGTTTTCAATGCTCGCCAGTGTCCCCACAGCGGGGCGCCCACAACGCCAGCGTCGCGTCCCAGCCAGGCTCATGGACTGACGTAGGGTAAGACTTAAGTCAAAGGGACATAGACTAAGTCTTGGGGGGGCTGTGTAGTGAACTGAGCCTAGCTGGTTCATGACTGAACTCCCATAATGCTGTGCAGTGTACTGTATGTGTGTGTGTGTAATGTTGATGTTGGTTTTAGTATGAGTAATTGCGTTTACCTTGTCATGTATGCGTTAGCTGGTATAGTCTTTCTTTATGTTGTACCTCATGTGTTTACCCCGTGTATTGTATGTGACTACCCTGTTTGTGTATCGTGCTTGTTTAATTGACCTCCTTTGTGTTGCCTGTGTAATGACGTTCGTGGGTTTTGGTGCATAACCAATAAAACCATTCTCGAGACAACTTTGCAGTTTGTTACAGTATGGTATTGATTAACAAATCACAGAGCTTATAGACCCTTTCAATCTGTCCCTAGAGTTTTTTCGGTTTAAATGTTCAAAACAAATGCAGACACTATATAATACAATTATTATGACCGCCGCGCGGCGGTCATATAGGTTTAGTCAGATTTTTTTTTTTTTTCTTCTTTTTCGCATGTCCAAATTTCCGTCAAGGATTCCCGGGACACTGAAAGACCGGGGTAGACGAAACTTGGTGGGCATGTAACCCCATATGGATAGCATGGAACCATCGTTTTTCGTTTGTTTTGATCTGTAGCCCTCCCGCTGGACGGCACCCCCCGAAAGGAGGGTAGGGCAGACACAGTTTTCTGTGAATATCTCGAGAACCGTAAGGTTTAGGAGGACCATTTTTTTTTTGTATGTTGATCTCAAGGGGCCATGTCAACCCATTCCATATCCTCATTTCATGTATAGCGCCACCTAGTTAAACACAAAAAAGTAAAAATGAGGTGTTGTAATCGCAGGTATCTGTGACCTAATATAGTCAAAACTGCACGAAATTGGAAGTGTAGGATCATTATGACACCCTCTGAATGCACGCCAAGTTTCGTGGAATTCCGTTCATGGGGGGCCACACAATAAATTCATTTATGTTACTATACACCAACTGGCCTGTAGGTGGCCGGAGACAGTTTTCTGTGAATATCTCGAGAACCGTAGGGCCTAGGAGGTCCACCTTTTTTTTGTATGTTGGTCTTAAGGGGGCATGTCAACCCATCCCATTACCACTTATTTAATGTATAGCGCCACCTAGTTAAAATTTAAAAAGCAAAAAATTAGGTGTTTTCATCACAATATCTCTGGCTGACATGGTCAAAACTGCACAAAATTGAAAGTGTAGGATCATTATGACACCCTCCAAATGCATGCCAAGTTTTGTGAACTTTCGTTCATGGGGGGCCTTACAATAAAATAATTTATGTGTACATTTAGTGACCGTACACCAACAAGGATTCCCGGGACACTGAAAGACCGGGGTACACGAAACTTGGTGGGCATGTTACTCCACATGGATAGCATGGAACCATCGTTTTTTGTTTTGATCTGTAGCCCCCCCCCCCCCGCTGTACTGGACCCCCCGAAAGGAGGGTAGGGCAGACAGTTTTCTGTGAATATCTTGAGAACCGTAGGGCCTAGGATGACCAATTTTTTCCGTATGTTTGCCTCCAGGGGTCATGTTAACCCATTCCATGTGCACACATGTGCATAAACTGATACACACGCACACACATACATTCACAGTAATCATACGTATGACACATACTCACACAGTAGACATATGTACGCATGCATGCACATGCACAAACACACATACGCAGGCAAACACACAAGCACACACACGCACACACATACACACATAAACGTAAACGTGTACACACACACATGCACACAATTCAAGAATTTCTCAGAATTATGAACAGGCAAGATGGGGGGGTAATCATGTTTTGGTACTTGTTGTCTAGCAGATACCAGTGAGAATTGAGTGTGGATAATGCAATTTAGTGAGACAGTTAGAATAGGCCTTTCAGTGTGATTTATTTTTGTGGAAAAAATGTGTTGGACTGGGCGGCGGTCATATTTTGTACCGCTCGGCGGTACATCTAGTTTCAGATAGCATAGACTGCAAAATGTCAACTGTGAAACTCTTCTTTTTCCTTTTTCAGTGTTGCTGCAACCAGGCTTGGAATTTCACCATTCTGGGGGCAAGGCCACTTTGCCTTCAGTTGGGCATATTTGGTGGGGGGCACAAAAGCCACATATCAGGGCACCAAGGCTAAAGTTAACTATACAGTAGCTATACAGGCTATAAAAATGATCAAAGTTGTATTTAGCCTATTCACTGCAGTAGACCTGCATCACTGTATGAAACATTACAAAAACATGAAACATGACATATTACATAGAACTGTAAATCATCTGATCATCTAATAATTACAGATATCTAGGCTATATATAACATTTAGCCTATTTTATATTTGGCCTGCTATGAAATCATAGCCTAAAAATCTAGACTTACATTTGCTGCCAGGGCTAGTCTAGCAACTCTCCGTTGGCTTGTAAGCTCCAGAAATCGAAACTTAATCAGGCCTTTGAAATCGTGTATAGAGTCGTTTGGTGGGCTTAACATAATGATTGATGGCAGAGTTGCAACGGTTTGGCTTGAATTCCCTGCTACTTGAAAACAAATATCCTATTGCTATTGTGTGCAGAGGGAAAAGACAACTGATTATCCCGCCCCTCGGACTGAGCACTGCGAACGGTGAGTGCCCAGACCCTACATTTTAATGTGGGTCAGGCTCGCCAGGCTAATGAAATAATGTATTGAACCATTTAAATTTAAGCACAGCTCAGCTTTAAGAAACTTAAATAGCCTATGCATGCTTAGCATTTTGTGATCATTAAGGCTACTTTCACAAACTCTTAGTCAGCTGTCCTCTGATTTACCAATATCTAGGCGATATTTGTAACATTTATTTTGTATTTGGCCAGTTATGAAATCATGTGGAACAATTTAAACACATTGTAAAACTTAAAGCCCAAATTTGGAGATATCCATGCATGTCGAAATTTACTGCAAATTCAAAACTGGATTACTCTTGAACGGCTAACTGTACAGGGGACTGCTTTACACCTTTGCGTTCGGTAAGGTCTGCTGTTTATTCTGATAGGCTATATGGTTTGTCATGTGTAAAAGACGGGTTCGTGAAGAATTTCACCGAGATGAATGGGTAGGGAGATCATGGACGCAAAACCTTCAGTAGAATGTATGATTAAATTGAATTATATTATTTACTTTTCTCGCGAACCGTTCAACACAGCAATTATCGGCTAAAATCGTTTAAAATCTGAGAAAAAGCTCTTTCATGTGATACTTGTGATGTCTGTGTGATGAATAGGCTACTTCGCGAGTAGTTCAACTGAGAAGAAAGGGTGAATTTGGACGCACTTTCTTTCTTGCGCTGTCACTTTCTCCAATGCGTAAAAGACTAAATTAATTTGCGCTGTGAATGCTAAGATTATTTTGACAGGCCACAGGCTAAATAAAAATCGCTATTAGTAGGACGCAAAGCAGAATATTGAAAGAAGGGGGCACCAAGGCCACCGTGGCCTGTAAACCTATGATTTTCAAAGGGGCTTCACGGCCAACGCAAGGGGCTACGACGGCCATGGCCGTCTTGGCCGCAGTGAAATTCCTACCCTGGCAGCAACACGTCTTTAAAAAGTTGGGACAGGAGCATGTTTACCACTGTGTTGCTTCACCTCTTCATTTAAGAACATTTTGTAAATGTTAAGGAACTGAGCAGACCACCTGCTAGGGTTTTGAGAATGAAATGTTATCCCATTCTTGCCCGATATAGAATTTCAGCTCCTCAACAGTCTGGGGTCTTCATGTTTTTTTTTTCATGATGCACCCAGTTTGACAGGTCTGGACTGCATACAGGCCATTGTAGCACCATGGACTCTTATTCTATGGAGCCAAACTGTTGAAATCCATTTTGAGGTTAATTGTTTTCTTGAAAAATTCAAGATCATCCCTGAAAAATGCATAGTGTGAATGGCAGTATATGTCAGATGTGCAAGATGCACATGTCTAGGCACTAATGTACCTCCACACCATCATAGATGCTGGGTTCTGCACTATAACAAGTTGGATAGTGCCTCTCCTCTTTAGCCTAGACAGGGTCCATGATTTCCAAAAAGAATTACACATTTTGATTGCTCCAACCACAAGACCGTTTTCCACTTTACCTCAGTCCATCTTAAATGAGCACATGCAGGCCCAGATAACATGTCGGCATTGTATCATGTCTAAATACAATTTCATCTTTGCATGGACAATCGTACGTTTTCCTGAGCCCATACAAGGATTTTCTTTACAGAAACAGGTCTGGTTTTAATGCAGTGCCATCTGAGGTTCAAAAGACCAAGGTCATCAAATATTGTTTGTCAGCCATGTCCCTTGTTTTCAAAGATTTCTCTGGATTCTCTGAATATTTTAATGATATTATGTAAGAATTTACAGAAGATTTTTGTCTTTATTAAACTTTTCCAGCTTTTTGTTGCCCTCAACGTTTTTGAGACGTGTTGCTGGCATTATATTCAAAATTCAATATTTTCCATAAAATAGTCAAATTTGTTATTTTCAACATTTGTATGTTGTCCTTTTTGCAAATAAATATGAGTTTACGAGATTTGCAAATTATCACATTCTGTTTTCATTTGCATTTTACACAATGTCCCTACTTTTTTTGGAATTGGGGTTGTACACAGATTTCATCTGACAAAAGAAAACTGTTCTACTTGATCCAATGCTTAGGTCTTTGCGTTTTCTGTGGCTTAGACTTCATGTGTCCAGTACAAGAATGGAAATTACTATTTTATGACACACCAAATGATATGAGGTGACTAAGACAGTGATTAACTATAAAGCCTTGCATTCATTCATTCATTCATTCATTCATTCAAGTAGGTCATCTAAAGTCTACCACAAGTATTTGTATCTATAGCAGTATCCATGAATTCTGAAGCATAAATGCATCACTCACTCTTTCCAAGCATGCTTTCCCCTCTGCACTTCCCCTGTTTCCACATGGATGCAAAAACTGTTGCCCTCTGTGGAATGCCAGAGTGACTAACTGAGCAAATTCAAATTGTGCTTTCATGAGAACTCTGGATTTCCAGGGTACCAGAATATTAGGCTAAAGGAACAGAGGAGTGTATCTTGGGGTGCTTTATTTGTGTGTAATGTGTAAGCATAATAACTATTAATATTCCACTGGGCAAAACACTGCAAGAGCAACTTCTGATACTATACTTGAACTTCCCTTGCTCTGAGACGGGTAGGATGCTAATGCGAGAATGGTGAAAAATCGAGAGGTGAATTTTGGCCTGTTTTTTTTATTTATTTTTTTTTATTCAGGTGTGATTACTGTGTGATAATGCTGCACTTTGGTATGATATTAAAATGTCACTGATGATAGTGCACCTTACTATTAATAGCCTATACTGCACTTTACTATTTTATAATGTAGAGATACTTGGTGTTGTGCATTGTTGTTGTGTGGTCTGTCTATCTGATGAGCTGTATGATGCAAGATGAGTTTCTGAAAGGATCAATAAATGTCTATCTATCTATCTATCTATCTATCTATCTATCTATCTATATAAGGCTGTAACAAAACCAGCTGTGACACAATAAATACAAACTCAACACTCAAAGTGTTTTAGTATGCCTATGGCCATGTTGTTACCCTCTAGTGCCCAAAGCAAACTAGACCTTGACCTGTATATATATCTATACATACCCTTCTTGTCTCTGTGCGTGCAGTAACTCAGTCTGACTCTGAACACCCACCGTTAGCATAGCTTAGCATAATTCATTGAGGTGGGCAGTTCAAAGTAGCACATAGCACCCAGACGTGTTAAAGGAACTCCAACATTTTCCAATTTACATGTTGTAACTTATATAGTTATAAGTATAGTTATATAGTTAACATATAAAGTTAACATAGGCTACAAATAGGCAATTTTCTAAGCATATCAAACTGTTTTCAGGGAAGCAGCACCTAAAAAGCTGTGCTTTGCTTTAATGAGAATGTAGTTCCAAGTATGTAGGTTATGCTAAGAAAATCACAGTGTTGCATTTTACATGGAAATTTTGTACACATTGTAGGCTAATTATACTAGTCACAACATGTAAATAGAACAACGTTTGAGTGCTTTTGTCACTTTTGGGAGATTAATGAGCTATGCTAATCTTTGCTAAAAATGGGTGCTTCATAGGCCTACTGAGTTACTGCATGCACAGATACCAGAGAAGGCTATGTATCATCTTACAGTTTTTCTAAGTCGCTTTGGTGCTTTTTTCAGATCAGAATGAAAATTCTCATAACTATTAGTTCAACCTCCACAACATTTAGTAATTTGTGCACTTCATAGCAATTTCTCCTTCCTCTGAACAAATTTCAAATACTTTTGGACATGTATCAGTTGCTTTCATACGATTCTCTGCTGTTTTTTAACATTATCATTTGCTTATGTCATGTCAGTCAAAATGAACTATACTTATGAATGCTGAATAGTCGTTCCCAATAAAACTAATAGTCTTCATTTCATTGCTTGAGTCATTACATACAAAATTGTTGAACTAGTTATCAAATTCTGTCACAGTGCTGTAGAATTGCAAAGAGCATACAGTAAAAATGTATGCATTTAGTGTCTTGTACTCACTTACTCACCTAACTACAGCAATGTGTAACTTTACTGTAGTTTTCAAATGGCTGTACAAGTACTGTATAGTGCTGTCTTGAGCATGTTCAGGTAGTGTCACCGAGTTCTGACCTTTTTTTGCATTGGAAAACACTGAGAGAACTGTCATAATGAAAACATGACAAAGCCATTTGACTATCTTGTTCATAAACGATGGTGTCAAGACTTCTCATTTTGATGACACTGACAGTTTCATTGACATGAATACCTGCTTTTGAGGAATGGACTATCCATTTTGAGCAAGTGACGTGCTTTTGCAGGTCATCCACTAGGTTTTGCAGTTTGCACTAATTGTTTTGAGAATTGCACTAACTTCTGTGCAAATGTTAATAGTGATGTGAGAAAAGCACCAAAGCGACTGAGAAAAACTGTATCTAACTCTGGGGGAGATGGTGAATAATGGCCACCTTACACCGATTTGGGAAAGATTCTTGAAAGATTGTAGTCTTTTAGCTAATGCCCCCATTCAAGCTTTACTCAAAAGACTCCAATCTTTCAAGAATCTTTCCCAAATCTTGTCTAAGTTTTTTGGTGTAAGGAGGCCATAAGCTAATTTCCCAAAATGTTGGTGTGTTCCAAACATCTTGGACATCCTTTTGCAAAATTGATTTCACTGAATAGGCCTACTGTATAGGCTATCATGCTAAAATCACGTTGTTGCTTTTGTTTTAATATATCCCCAGAAAATAGAGCAATGGCAAATAAGTGTATAGGCTTAATGATGGACAACAATATGTTGCCTCTTCACCTATTCGATAAATTAGTACGCGAATTTCGCTGTTCTCCCAGATCACCTGATGAAGGACATTCCTCGTGTCACGTGATATACTCTCGTTTCATCTGTTCCTTCCCTCTGCGGGAGGAGGAGGTTATTGTAAATTGTCTCCATAATGGCGGATACATGTGGCCAAGTACTGCTGGGATCTGGACTGACTGTCCTCTCCCATCCTCTTATGTACATCAAAGTTCTAGTGCAGGTAAGACCGTGCTTGCTCCGTGGCATGGCGGTCCCAGTAAGCGAGCACAACATGTCAGCAGATGCAAAAGCGTTTACGGTGACCTGCTGTCAGCTAATATTAGCTAGTTCCTTTCGTTTTTGTTAGCACGCCTGCTTGAAGTCCTTGTTGACATTAAACCTATTTTGCGGTCAGGTCGAAATTAGAGTTGTACAATGTTGCAGCATCTCTTTAAAACCTGGAAGTGTACTTGATAAATTTTAATATAAACGTACAAATGTGGTAGCTCGTTAGATGTATGTGTTTCGTTGTTGGCTAGGTTGTTAGCCGGCTTCCCATTTTACGTCACGAAAGGTCAGAGTACGGGGGTTTGTGGATTCAACAGAAATGCTAGGGTTTGGCTAATTAACTTCTTTCCCCGTATCTGCTTAAATGGACATGGACTGTTTTAAAGCTAAAGTTCAAATAGAATGGCCGCTTTGACTATTTGTTTGACAGATAATGCGTTATCTAAAGTTGCTATCCTAGCCCAGGACCTCTTACAGCTTAGCATGAAATTTCTTCTGAGCTAACGAGTTTTTTAGGAAGTGTCCTTTGGCCCACTGTAAGGTTATGAAGTTTGCACACAAATAGCGATATGAGTACTGACAGTGGTAACAAACTCCGCCTTGGCGACGTTGAGTTTTGTTGGAGGTCATTGTTAAACGCTTCTCTATTTGTAGTGAAAATCTACCTCCCGCCTGTAATCTTGACATACTGACATTAGTGCGAATTCATGCTTACAATTTAAACAATGTTAAACGTTTTAACATTGCCCTTGACATTTGACTTCTGTTGGTTCTGTCTACGTAGAATGTGTTTGGCCGAACAAACAGCTGACCTATGCTAAACGTTTGAAATAAATTATCTTTGGTATTTTCTACCAATCCGTTCTGTTACAGGTGGGACACGAACCCCTTCCTCCTGCATTAGGGAGAAATTTGTTTGGTCGACAAGTGTATCAGTTGCCAGGACTCTTTGCCTATGGTAAGGTCCAGCACTTCTGTTAAGCTGAATTTCCCCACTCCTTGTTCATATTACATCCAGCTATTAGTAAGATGGCTGTGCCAGAGTTTTCTCTGTCGACAGTATGTGTTCGCTATTGTGAGATGATGGATAATACAGGTAAATCCATGTTTGTGGGAAAGGGTCATATTTCAGTCATTCATATTGTAACTTTTTCCATCCTGTTGAATATTGTGATACCCTATCATGATCATTTTATTGCATCGTTGGACTGAAAATTGCAAATCGATTGAACTGATGTAATTATCAAATTGCAAAGGCCACAATTAATCATGCAGCTCACAACTCCTCTTTGGGAGTGTTTTACTGCTTCCTGAGACAATGCAATGAATGTGCCACCATATTAAACAGCCCCATAGGTAGTGGTACGATAAACGTACAGCAGTAAAGGCAAGCAGAAGTAGTGCTGCTCTTGCCAAAGAAGAACATTTCAGATTCCAAGAAAAAGAGTTCAGATGCAAAACCCTCTAAATGCCACCTCTATCAAAAATGAGATAATGATGGTGAGTGAATGTTCTCCACACATAGTATACGTTAATCAAATAATTTAGCTTCAAAGCCTGCTAAATACCACTCTCTTCCTTGTCTGAAATATCGATTTTTAGGCAAAAACCTATAGGAGCCTGATTTAAAAATGGTCATTTAAAAGAAATGTGGTCAGATGTATTTAGAGGGTTTTGCCTATAAACTATTTAAATATATCAGTATTTTTAAACATATTATATAGTAAATATTGATCTGAAGCTTGACTTTCAAAAATATAATTTTTGGAATATTGGAAAACATATTTTTCTCATTGTTTAGCCATATTACATCATATTTAAAGTTTGTCCGGTTAAACAATGTTTTGAGATTTTAAGGTAGATGTATTGGTCTGTTATAGTCAGTATTCAAGTGCAAAGATAATAGATAGAAAGGCTGATAATGTAGGTCTAGTGCTCTTGTTTCTTTATAAGAAAACTGATATCATACGTAACTCAGTGAGGTGTTGTAGTGTGTGTGTTTTTTTTTTTTTTTTTTTTTTTAAATGTCCTAAACTTTCTGCATTGATGTCCCTTTAGCCAAACACATTGTGAAGATTGATGGCAAAGCAGGCCTGTTTAATGGCCTAGCACCACGACTCTGTGCAGGGACCATTGGCACGGTAGTGCACAGCCGCGTCCTGCAGGTAGAGGCTACTTAATATTTCACTATTAACATTTGTGACATCTAGTAGGCACTTTTGTTTAGTGTTGGCAGTTAATTAGCCTAAAGAAGAAATTAGTCTTAAGGCCAAGCCCACTGGCGGCGTCTGACGCACGTCAAGTGACGCCAAAGTTTAGAACTCCATACACGCGGATGTTGACAGTGGGCGTTGCCCTTTAGGCCTAACGATTGATGGCTTCATTCTGAGAGTCATGTTTTTGCTCAGTATGTCCATGCAGTTATTGTTATTGTGTCCCTTTGTGTGTACCTGGAGGATGTTTTTGTTATGTGCCCTCCATATTCACCCACCAGCACAGTGTGTCCTGTAAGCTATGGAATGGTTATGAAAGTGTTATGTATTGATGGGCTTAAAAATAACATTAAAATGTTGACTGAGCTGATTTGGCAAGCCGTCATAGCAGTTTGACAAAAAGTATAAATCAGAGTTGTTGGGGACTGGAGGTCTTGTCCTTTTTTGCATGTTCTTTGATGGTCACTGGTAGGGCTGTCACTTTACGTTCGAAAATCGATTGTACAATCGATTGGACCAAACACAAGTTTCGAAAACTAAAATAGGGAATCGATTTTAACCAAATATGTATACTATTAATTTTAAACAAATAAAAAAGATAGATGTAACAAAATTCACAAATAAGAATATAAAAGAATACCGAAGTGCAGTAAGCATTGCGAAAGCTAAAAAGAAAATTCCCACCAATTTTACGCACCGGAAACAGCTGTTTCAATCAGCTGATGTGCTGCAACGCGATCAACGTGTGCGACATGTAGAGAGACGAGTGATAGGCCCTAATAACTTGAGGAGTTCAATGTGGAAGTACTTCGGATTTTTGGTATATCAAACTATGGAGAAGAACAAAGCGGTAGGCTGTGCAATCGAGTTCTACGTAGGCGAAAAATGTTTGACATTTCTAATCGTAAACAGACACAGCTACGTTGAAGCCTGCAGTCATGTTTGTCACTGATGTAATGGCAGTCCACTAGGCTTACTGTTTTTCGAGAATGTTGCACTCCTGTTTGTCATTGTGCACGAAACTTAAAGGAATTATCTGGAGTAAAATGCACTTTAGATCAATTTACGGATGATTGGGAGTACATACGTTGAGTTGACATCAAAATCATGTCATTCGGATGTGTTTTGAGAAAGTTCGATTTTACCGTTTTTAGTCAAAACTCGTTTAAAATTTAGCCTGGAAGTGACCAGGGCATGTCATTTTGCTGCTACAAAACGCTATTTTTATACCTCTTCTACAGTTCCAAACAACATTACACTTACGTGGTAGTGAGTAGAGGGTCCCTAAAGCCAAACCGAAGTATCCCGAGGTCTTTATGTGGTCGGATAGAGAGTCCCGAATGAATTTCATCAAGCCAGTACCTTTCCGGAAATGTTGCTGCTGCAGCTGGCATCTTTAGGGGAAAGTCCGTAGGAGTCGATTGCATCACGTCGTTGCACGACATCACGTCACGTGACATTTCAAAATTCCAACCTGTTAGTAAGCTAGGGTTTGCTGTTGCATACAACTTCATTTCAATTTCGAAAGAAATACTGGACTATTTTTTTTTTTTTTTTTTTTGTTTTTTTTTAAAAACGGCGACGAAATTGTGAATTTCCAGAGCGTGTTACTCCACACTCGGCAATCGACTCCTACGGACTTTCCCCTAAAGATGCCAGCTGCAGCAGCAGCAACATTTCCGGAAAGGTACTGGCTTGATGAAATTCATTCTGGACTCTATCCGACCACATAAAGACCTTTGGATACTTCGGTTTGGCTTTAGGGACCCTCTACTCACTACCACGTACTGTAAGTGTAATGTTGTTTGGAACTGTAGAAGAGGTATAAAACTAGCGTTTTGTAGCGGCGAAATGACATGCCCTGAGGGGTATTTTACAAAACCTAGATAAGGGATTAAGCTGGGATTTTTAGGTTATCCTGGATGCATTCAGCATTGACTTGGTTTCACAAAAGAGATGGCACATGGGGATTTATTCTCTGCACCTAGCCTGGTCCCGACCAGGCTAACAGCCAAGCTAAGTTAATTCTAATGGTAATTATGTCGTCTTATTGGTTCAGCTAGCCAATCTGATTCACATCAGACCTCTGTGCTAATTTTTAAGGAGCTTTATTCCATTTATAAACTATTTGCTAAATGTATTTGCTTGCAAAACAAAACAGAGAGTCTGCCTACTACCATATGGTTATTATTTTAATTGTGATAGCCTTATCATTATTAACATAGGCCTAGGTACTCATTGTTTGCTTATTTTATTGATAGACGTTTAATGAATAGCCTACTGTAGTTGATTGGAAGTGGAGGTGCAAGTTTTCGAAGGTATTTTCAACTATAATATTAAGGTATATCATACTATGTGCATATTTGCAGTGGCAAGCGCTTTCTTAATGACGTTGCGTGCCGAGACAAGGAAGCACTCACACGTGGGTGCATACGTAAATTTGCATTCAGTTGGTCTACCACGCCTACTCCTGCTGTTTTACAGAAATACCCGTGATTCCCCATTCCACAAAGGACAACTTTACTTCATTGTTAGTCTATATCAAAAGCGGTTGTTCACTTTGTGTGAATGACGTTATTTTCCGCGTCTTCTTTATTCCAACCGTGGGCACTTTGGAGCAGAAACGAGAACGTGCACACATCCTGATTTACTTACACCTGGCTTGACATAGTCGCCCCTACTCATCCTGGATTGGCATTAGTGAAATGAGTTGAGCTAGGATGACCAGACAACGCTATGTCAAACCTCGCTTTATCACTTATCTTGGATGTCTTAATTCTGCCTTTGTGAAATACCCCTCAGGTCACTTCCAGGCTAACGAGTTTTGACTAAAAACGGTAAAATCGAACTTTCTCAAAACACATCCGAATGACATGATTTTGATGTCAACTCAACGTATGTACTCCCAATCATCCGTAAATTGATCTAAAGTGCATTTTACTCCGGATAATTCCTTTAACGCCAATAGTGCCTGTTAGTTCTTTGTGGATTGGCCTATATTTGGCGTTGAAAATGGAAACGTCTTTAGACATAAAAAATCGATTTTACAATCGATTCAATGAACACTTATGTCTCAAAAATCGAACAGGATTTTTTCACAAAAGTGACAGCCCTAGTCACTGGCCACATTACCACTGGGGGTTAGATTGAAATCTAAACAGCATACCATCGAGACTACTGACCATGTCTCCTTAAATGTCAGTTATGGGCAGTTGGTGGGCAGCCGTGGCCTACTGGTTAGCGCTTCGGACTTGGAGCCGGAGGGTTGCCGGTTCGAACCCCGACCAGTAGGAAGCGGCTGAAGTGCCCTTGAGCAAGGCACCTAACCCCTCACTGCGCTGCTGTTGCTGCAGGCAGCTCACTGCGCCGGGATTAGTGTGTGCTTCACCTCACTGTGTGTACACTGTGTGCTGAGTGTGTTTCACTAATTCACGGATTGGGATAAATGCAGAGACCAAATTTCCCTCACAGGATCAAAAGAGTATATATACTTATACTATACTAGTTATGTGCACTGTCATTATGTAGGCCCTGAAGCACCTCTTGGTAGTATTACAGAGCAAATATAAAAGGCACATCGCTATACTGTACTATTCCTGTAATAATTAAAAGTGATGTTGGAAGGCTATTATATTTCCTTAAGTAGCATTCACACCTAGAATAAGATGTATTAAGACCCCTGGTATATCCATAGTAACACAATACTAATATAGTGGTATAGCACTGTTGGGCTGCCGGACATGACAATATGTGTCTATTTAGCTGCTATATATAGACAATCCTCTCCCAGGTTGGCAGGATGTATACGACCCCTCTACGCAACCTGAAATACCATTTTACTTTCCACCAGCAGCTAAATAAAGAGACGGCAGATGCCTCAGATGGTTAGCAGATAAGGCAGCTATGTTGGATTTGATCGCTCTGAATGTACAGTAATCTGACTTTTATTGTATTTTCTTCCAGAAATGCCAGGAGGGTAAATATGAGGTATGTGTGAAGAAAACACAATCATTTATGGTACACTAAAGTATTTTGTAATTGCAGTAGATTAGTTACGTTTCTGTTGCTGTTTGTCTTATAAAGCCCTGGCTTGAAATGGCATAAGGGGAGTGGGCTAATGTGATTTAATGAAGGATGGCTACTTGTATTGGTTACCTATATTGAATTCAGTTTTCAATAGATTTCTTGATGCAGTATGTTTTTTTTTTTTTTAGATAATTGGGAGCAGCAATCAGAAAGAAGAGGAAGGATCACTTCAACATGTCGTGAATGAGGTGAGTGCAATAGCTGTTTGAATTGCTCCATATTGGAAGATGTCTCAAACAAGGCAGTACTTTTACCATAACATCTATTCTACAGCCTTTTTGTGTGTTCAACACATTTATGTTGTTGGAAATCATCCAGGTTAGGTTGGGTAAGGGTTATGTTTCTGAGGTTCAGTTAGCATATTTTGCTTATTCGTGTACAGATGTGAATTCAACTAGGCTGCACAAATCTGTTGTCATTCACAGTGGTATCATTGAGTCTTGCTTACCACTGTTACCTCATCAAATACTGCAGTAATGAAAATATGCCACACCACCTATGTGTGTTTAGCATGCTGTGTGTGTTTAGCATGCTGTGTGTGTCTAGCATGCTTGTGTGTCTATGGACTAACAGTTATGCATGTCTTCTTTTCTCTTCTCTTTTTCCCCCTTCTCTTAGACGACCAGAGAGATGATCGCTCGTTCCTGTGCCACTATCGTCACCCACCCGTTCCACGGTAACTTTTTTTTTTTTTGCTGGTGCTCTGAAGTTGCCTCAGCAACCTTGGGTTTTGATCCCACTGCTTCTCTCTTGATTAAGAGTGTCCATTTTTAAATTGCATAACGCAGCAGATGGAGATACAAGGAAGTTTGTCACATGCATATAGTTACTTGAAGTAAGAAATGCAGTGAAATTATGTCTGGTGTCACCCTATTTGTGCATTTATGGGGGGGGTGCAGTAGATTAAGTGGCAAGGGCTGCATAAGAAAGGTGGGGGAGGATTGGGATTGGGCGGGGGGCACCAACAAGGAGCACTCAAGAGCAACAGGGGCAAGGAAAAACTCCCTTACCAAGGAAGAAACCTTGGGCAGATCCACGGCTCAAGGGGCTAACCCAACTGCCAGGGGTCTTGGTGTGTGTGTTGGGGGGATGACAGGGGAGATGGGATAGTGTGCTGTGTATGTGGGGAGAGGGCAGTGTGCAATATGTGTGTTGGAGAAGCTTCCTCATGAGACAATGTGCTGTGTATTGGGGGAGAGAGAGGGGGGGGGGGGGGGGGAGTGTACTGCAAGTATGGTGAAGGGACTTACTATTGCAAGCAGAGTACTGTATATATGTGTGATGACCGTGAAGATGTGTGTGTGTGTGGGCGGGAGGGGAGTGGAGCAGTGACTGTGTGTGTGTGTGTGTGTGGGTAGGTGGGGGCAGTGTGCTGTAAGTATGTAGAGGATGTGTGTTGGAGAAGATCCTGAAGACAATGTGTTGTGTATGTAGGGGGGGGGGGGCAGTGTGCAGCAAGTATGTAGAGGAGGCTTACTGTAGCAAGCAGTGTGCTGTATGTATGTGAGGTGATGATGTAAGTGTGTGTTTTTTTGTGTGTGTGTGTTGGGGATGGGGGTGGGGTGGGGGGGTGGGGGCAGAAAGGCTAGGCAATCAAGGACATGGGTAGATAGATGGAGGAGAAATCAAAAATAATAAATAAAAAGTTCTATGGAGATGTGCAAAAGTTGGAGAAAGTCAGGTGTGTGTGTGTGTTTTGAGGTGTGATGAAATAAGAAAGTATAGTGTGAGTTCAGAGTTGGGAAATGTTTGAGAGTGCTGAGGAGTGAATGTGTGCAAAGTCATTATAGTGTGAGTTCAGAGTTCGGATGGCCTGGGGATAAAAACTTCTCCTGAGTCTCTCAGTTCTGGCTTTGTGACTACATAGGCGTCTTCTTGATTTCAGCGGTAGGAATAATCCATTGTTAGGATGAGAAGAGTCCTTCAGAATCTTTTGGGCTCTTAGGAGTACTCTTCTGGAATAGATATCTTGTAGAGCAGGGAGTTGAGTTCTTATAGTACGTTCAGCTGAGCGCACTGCTCTCTGCAGAGTACTACAATCTCTAACTGTGGAGTTCCCATAACAGTATAGTGTGAGTTCAGAGTTGGGAAATGTAGTCTAAATGAGATGCAGTCTAATCAACATTTTCATTGTATTTTTTTTATGAATGCACATTAAAAAATGAATGATTTGGACATTTCACTCATTTTATCAAAGTTTAGCTAATGTTAAACGAATTTGGCCTAAATGGTCTGTTTTGGTGTCAATGAGCTGAATCTTTTTTTTTCCGCTCCAAGTAATTACCCTGAGATGCATGGTCCAGTTCATTGGCCGAGAAACCAAATACAGGTGTGTATAGTCATTGTTTTCTTTCTTGCAATCTTTTATTTTGTTTATTGTGTGAAACCTTTGAGCACCAGAGTTATGAACAATTACATTTTGAACAAACTAAAGGCAAACTAATGGGCTTTTTATTTTTCTGCAGTGGTGTGTTTGATTCTGTCCTAACAATCTACAGAGAAGAGGGCATTCTTGGATTCTTTGCGTATGTACCTGTGAATTGTGGATGAGAATAATTTTTTCAGTACACCAATAGTCATGAAAGTGAATGGAACATTCACTAACATTTGGTGTGTGTATTTTCTCTCAGTGGCTTGATTCCTCGTCTCTTGGGTGACGTCTTCTCCCTGTGGGTCTGCAACATGCTTGCCCATCTCATTAACACATATGCTATTGACGACTCGGTAAATCCTAATCCATAATCCAGCACTTTGGATGTGGTGGTTTTTTTTTTTTAAATGTGCTATGTAAATAAATTGACATTGACATAGCACAATGATATTTGAGTCTTTGTTGTGAAAGACTTTCGGGAGTCTGACCCTCTACCCTTTTATTGTAGATGAGCCACACAGGAGAAATAAAAAACTGCTCTCAAGCCGTCACTGGGGTGAGTGCACGTTTTAATATGTGCATTTTCATAACTCTGTGTGTGTGTGCGTGTATCTGTCTTTAGCATGTTCATAGGTTGATTGTGTCTCTCTTAATTTGTCTTTTTTCCTCCAGTTTTTTGCCAGTATGCTGACATACCCATTTGTGTTGGTGTCCAACCTAATGGCTGTTAACAATTGCGGGTAAGACCACCGGAAAAATTAATTATATCAGGAGTTTTATTTTTTAATTTGATGTATAAAAATGCACAATGAAAGGTTATGGATTGATTGCCCATGCTGCTGTTAGCAGTTGTATGTCAGTTTCAGGCAATGGGAGGGGCAATCAGCATAGTGCAAGGGCTTCAGTACATGCTCACACTTTGGACATGTTAATTCAGCCATAAAAAAAAAAAAAACAAGAAATGATTACATTCAATAAAATAAAGCACAAATAAATTGTTTTGTTTTATAAATTGATAATACCAAGAAGGCAAAGGTGATGGTACTGGGGAAAGAAGGAAAGAAAAATAAAACACTTTGTGTGTGTGCAGCCTTGCAGGCGGCCTTCCCCCGTATGCCTCTGTGTACCCAACATGGGTGGACTGCTGGAGACACCTGAGTTTAGAGGTCAGTATCTCAATCACTGGCATACCCTCCATGTTTTTTTTCAACATGACATTAAAGTTTTAAGTGCTTCTCAGGACAGCAAAATGCTGTGTTTTTCTGTGCAGTTGCGTTTTGTATTGTGTTGTCTCTTGTGTAGAACTATATTACTGTGTAGAAAGGTGAATGGGACAATTGTACTTTTTATAATGTAGTAAGTTTATTGTAGCATTTGTAAGTAAAGTTAAACATATCAGAGAAGAATATTCGTATACACAAACACCTCATGAATGTATCATGTACTCAAACCACATGAGAATTTGACCTTCTAACATACGCTGTTTCCAATTGATGCTCCCTTTGAAATTGTTCTTTACTTCAGTAGAGTACAGTGGAGCCTTGACAAAGTTCTAACCCTTCCTGTCTGCTTGTTTGCAATCTACAGGGAAACATGAGTCGGGGCAACAGTTTATTTTTCAGGAAGCTACCTGCAGGAAAGACGTACGCCATCGATCAGAAAAGATTTTTTTAAACCGGAAGCTGAAGGGCATAGCATTTTATTGTAATAATATAAGTGATGGCCAGGGTCGGGTGAGGTGGACCTCTAATCCTTTGTATGCACTTGTTTACAATAACAGACTCTCTTTGTTTTTTGTTGTTCTTTTTTTAACAACAAACTGTCAAGTCTGGCTACAAGTAAAAGACAACATGTTCACTGCAACTTGGGCTGCTTTGATTGGAAATGTGAAGAGCTTTATTTTAATAATTAGAGATTTATATTAATGACTACATGAAACAGGGGTATCTCATTTGTGGGCAACAGCATCCTAAAGATGTCTGTGCAGAAGTGTCCAATCAGCTTCACCGATGGTCGGGGCCAATGTTCAGGGGCCAGAACAGCTCGATTCTCCCACGGAAATGGCACTCAGTAAAGAAGTTCCTGAGAGATTGATGATGTATGCACGCCAGGTTCCCCCAGATGACTTTTTTTTTTTTTTTTCTTCAACTGACCAACTTGGATTGATAGTCAAAAGATATTTTTCTCCCACCCAAGGAAATGAATGCATGTAGAAGCTAGCGATGTTAAAGATGTTATTGGTCTAATGTTAAAAGCAAGTGTGGGAGCTCTCTTGTCCACCCTGAATGTCAGTCTTCTTGTGTAGTGTTTTCATGCTGAAAATTCAGACAAGGCAATTCCATCACTCACTAGCCGTCAGTCTATTGGAAGCTGATCTGTTGTACAAGTAATTAAGTGGAGCAAGTCCCTGCCTGGATGAGGTCTTCAAAGCAGACATTCATATAACACTGAGCTCAGTCTGATTGATCCAAATAAATTGCATTTTTTGGGGATCTGCATGGCCGTGTGTAGTTGTGTTTGAGTGGGATGTCATGACTACCCAGTAAAAAGAGTTCCCCAGGCAATAATGAGGTATGTATCATAGCGAAAGATGCTTTAATATATAATTAGCCTGATCGTGAAAATTGATTCCTGTACTGCAAAAGTGAACACTGATCAATACCAATAAATTTTTCGTCCCAATTCAATTGCAGACCTCAGTCAACTCCTATTTTTCTACATTTATAAGTTTTCGTACATCTGAATTTTTAGACTTCTACTATCCAAATATGCCAATGTGCAGCCATGAATTTATGGTTGACCTGGATGTGGTGAGGCATGTAATACATAGGTTACAGAGCCAAAATAAATCTAACCAGTTGATATTTTAGTCTAAGTAAACATTCGGGAAAAATTTAAAGCAGGTGCTTCAAGGCATTCTTGATATAGCGTTCACAAGAATGGGGATGATCAAAGTAGCCTTTAACTTTCATCCCCAAAATCAATGGAACATTACACCAAATTTGAAGCGCAGAGGCATACCAAATACAGATTCAGAAAATGTATTCTTTTCATAAACAAAGTAGTAATCTCCAACAGGTATAACAGCATAATTCACAGTAGGTGCTATATAAACTACATTGAGGCTCTGAAAGCTTACTCAGAGGCCTGGAGTTATGGCCACACTATAGGCCAAAGCAAGGCTTAAAATAAAGACGGCACAACAACCCATACCAATGAAAAATGTTTTATTTAATTTTTTTTTATCAATGGAAGGACTAGTGTGATGGCATACCAGTCACTTTCAAGGCAGTTCAGTCCAAATACAGTAAAGACCGATGCGCTGAATCACTTTTGTGTCATGCACAAGAGAGGAAACTACCCCACAAGGTTATAAAATATCAATTCAACGACCAGTGATCAGCTCATACAAGTGACACCTGGCTGCTTGACACACCTTGCCCCCCCCTTCACTCTTACTCTCACACACACACACACACATATACACATTCGTACAAATGCAAACACACATACAGATACAGAACGCCACCCCTTGACTCAGGCATAGTACTGCAAGTTGGCCTTCTTTTTGGCCTGCACCTCCAGGATGCCCTCCATGTAGTCCTCGTGGTTAAGCTCAGTAGCTCCCCTGCGAAGCGCTATCATACCCTGGACAGACACACACAAGAAAACGTAAGTAAGCAAGCAAAAAAGCCTACCTTTGATTACTATTAAAGACTGCATTTGGTACATTCGGTATGCATCTGTATTGAACCTAACATCCTGTACCTAAATAGTTCGGTACCAATATGTGTACCTTTATAACCCTAATATGCTGCAGCCCAAATAAAATAAAATAAAAAACAAAAGCATGCAAAAGAGTGCTTCATTTGCATGTCTAACAGACTGCTTAATATTTGATAGTTTTACACTTCCTAAAATAATAACACTTTGTAAGAACAAAGGCCAGGCATACTGTATATTTGCTGACCTAATAGCTTGCCTGCAGTGTCCGGTAGTGACAGTAGTAAATATGCCAAAAGAATACTTACAGCCTCAACACACACAGCCTTGCACTGGGCACCATTGAAGTCATCTGTGCACCTGGCCAGCTCTTCATAATTCACATCAGGACTGGATTAGGAGAGGGGAAATGGTCCTGTTAAGAGTCTGATTAACCTCACACACCAGCTGTACACACTTGTCTTTGAATGACCATCCATTTTGCATTGCAAACTGTACACAAGATGGACTTTAGCATTAGCTACGTCAATGTGGTAGATAGATAGATAGATACTTTATTGATCCCCAGGGGAAATTCAAGACTGAATACTGCTTTTACTGCATAAAAGCAGATGTCCCTTTTGTATCACATATGTGCTAAAAACAATGAGCAACAGACAACTTCATATTCATCAAATAGGTCATGACTATGATAAGATCTAGTGAGCCAGAGACTTCCAGAAAATTCCAGGATCTTCCTAAAGTCCTGAAATAACACTTTTGCCTCCATAAGGATATTACAACGACAACTGTATAAACAAAACGTTGGCAAATTTGATCATTCATTCAAAAGTGTGAAGGGCAGCCGTCCCTACCTGACGTTCATCTTGCGGGAGTGGATCTGCATGATACGGGCACGCGCCTCCTCGTTGGGCATTGGGAACTCAATCTTGCGGTCCAAACGTCCAGAACGAAGCAGCGCAGGGTCCAGAATGTCCACTCTGTTTGTGGCAGCGATGACCTGGAGGCAGAGGACCAATCAGAAACCAAGGCAGAGTGGCACTTAAACAGCCAGAGATGGCCATTGTTGTACAGTTATGTGCAGAATAATAGCAGTGAGTTTTAAAAAATTGAATAAAGCTCAAAATCCTTAGAATAGCTGTTAATTCCATAACATCAATGCATTGGGAATGCACTGCACATTCAATTTCAAATCAAAACATGACCAAAATTGATCAAGTGTGTGTTATACCTTTACAGAAAGTGAAGAAAAAGGAATGTTAGGCTGTTCAAAGAAATAGCAGTGTTTGCATTTTTTCTTTACAAACTCAAACATTTACTGTATAAACTGAAAAATGTCAAGATTTTGCTTTACTTTGAATCACTGCACTAATATCTAGTTGCATTACCATTATTTCTAGGAATTCCTTCACAACTGTGTTGCATGGAGTCGACCAACTACTGGCACCTGTGAACAGGTATTCCAGCCCAGGACGATTGAATTACATTCCACAATCCCTCTGCATTTCTGGGTTTTGCTTCAGAAACAGCATTTTTGAGGTCACCCCACAAGTTTTCTATAGGATTGAGGTCTGGGGATCAGGCTGGCCACTCCATAACGTCAATCTTGTTAATCTGGAACCAAGACTTTGCTCGCTTACTTGTGTGTTTTGAGTCATTGTCTTGTTGAAACACCCATTTCAAAGGCATTTCCTCTTCAACATAAGACAACATAACCTCTTCATATGTTTTGATGTATTGAAACTGATCCATGATCTCTGGTGTGCGATAAATAGCCACAGTATGAGAAACATCCCCATAACATGACTTGTGCACCACCATGCTTTACTGTCTTCACAGGCTTGAATTCAGTGCATGGGGGCCGCAGACAGTTTGTCCAACGACCCACATGCACCGAATTCACTTCGATTTCACTTTGATTTGTGATAGAATTTTTAAGCTTCAGATCAATATTCACTATAGGGCAATTCCACGCAAAACTTTCACGTCCATAACGCCAACTAAATACCATGGCATCGTGTTGGCGTTTTGTGCGGAATTGCCCTATACACATAAAAATGACAGCACTAGTTATGCTGGCTTTTTCTTGCGCTACATTCATCGTAGTAATGCCTGTGGTGCTTTTTCAAATGTTGTCTATGATTTTGAGGTTTTACATAGTACCTTTGCTAGCTTGTTTGTACATCACTTCTTGTAAACCCAAAATGGTTACAACTAATCAGTCGCAAGCTGCATAAACATATGAAGCTAACTAAATTCATGAATTTGGGGACATTGGTAAAGGAAGGCTATCTGTGTTGGACTTGACCACAGGTACCAATTCCTACCTTGACTTGCATGTTGGGCTGGAACCCATCCAGCTGGTTGAGAAGCTCCAGCATGGTCCTCTGCACCTCACGATCGCCAGCCTTCTCACTGTCAAACCTGCAGGAGGAGCAAAGAAGGAGTCGGCCTCAATATGAGATATGTCTACAGAGAAGCCAAACAGGGGCTGTGTGCTACTACACAGGGCCCGTTACAGTTTAGCACTGCAACTCTTGTTTTAAATCAACCCACTCAATTTTTCCAAACAGCCTGATGACGAAAGAGTACATAGACAGAGCAGCAGGTTTAGAGTAGTCTCCATAAAGATGTTATTTAAGTCTCAGACAAAGCATACATCATTTTGCAGGAGTCAATGCACAGTACATCTGCCTAAAACTTGGTCATTCTCAGTGTAATGCTAACCACACCATACGTTCCTTCTAATCTTTTCATTTAGCTTCACTACTAGACCTTAAAAAATCTGTATAAACAGTCATCATATAAGCAAAGGCAGGAAGACTCAATGCATTTTTCAGTAGTTGCATTGCGTGCATGTTACGGATCCTATGAGTGACAGCAAAATAATAAATATAAAACCCTGTAAAACAGGCAAAATAAAAACCAGCGATGACAGACTTCTTCTTAGTCTCTTCTTCCAAATAAGGGGCAAGCGGTAGTTAACATGGTACTTAAAGATAAACGGCTGATTATACCGAACCGTACCTTTTGGTTCCAATGGCATCCAGTTCATCAATGAAAATAATGGATGGGGCCTTCTCTTTGGCCAGAGCAAAAGCATCGCGGACCAACTTGGCACCGTCACCAATGAACATCTGGACCAGCTGAGGGCCAGCCAACTTCAAAAAGGTTGCCTGAAAGGAAATAAAATACACAGAGGCTCAGGGTGAGAGCATATGGCTAAGTATTACCACAAGCGATCACTCAATGATGACCAATCTACTTCAAGTGTGTAGGCAGATATCTCAGTGACTAGTAGATGTCATCAACGGTCCACTAGGCGCAATCAAATTTTAGGAGAAGGCACATTTTCTTGACATAAGATTAAATTTGCTGGCTTATCTAAATACTCATAAGTCACACATGAAAAATAAGCCTTTGGTTACTATAGTATTACTCATACAGCTGGAGGTGTATTTTTGCTTTGTTATTATTCCTCTGTCCAGTAATATTGGCACATATTGTATGTAGGCTTTTCCACTGTTGTCCTGATACCTAAACAGCACAAATATGCTTTGCTCACCCCACCACCTTTAGCACATAAACACAGACACCTACGTGCACAGTCTTACCTTGGTCTGGGCAGCACAGGCCCTGGCCAGCAGAGTTTTTCCTGTTCCTGGGGGTCCGTACATCAGTACACCCTTCGGCGGCTGGATGCCCAGGTTTTCAAACTTCTCTTTGTGGTTCATAGGCAACACAATGGCCTCCACCAACTGCAGGGAATAACCGCACCGTTACCAAAACTGACTCAACTACACAATTCACTGTTAAGAAAAGTTTGCTGTAGTAAACATTCAAGAGTGTAAAAGAGAAATTGCGCTGACGTACCTCTTGGATCTGTTTATCGAGGCCTCCAATGTCGCTGTACTGCTCAGTGGGGCGTTCGTCTACCTCCATGGCCTTGACCCGAGAGTCGTACTCAGTGGGGAGGGTCTCCAGGATCAGGTAGGAGTCCTTGTTCACACCCTGTGTGTCCAGAGACAAACCTCAGTCAAAATTAGATCACAACTTACTAACACTTACTACACGGCTCTTCATAATGCTCCACTCACTTGAATGGGCCTTCCCAACGTTCGGTGGTCTGCTATTTCTCGATAACAGACCGCTGTCAAGGAAAATGGGTTTTGTGCTTCCAATTCACTTCTTTTATATAACTACGCAAGGACTGGAACTTCATTCAAAAGTGAAAGCAGATAAGGTTGATAAGCTGTGTTCTAAAGAATGTTTGATTCAAGTTCAGCGTGTGCTGTTGCAAACTATTTGTTTCTCAGCAAAAGCCTCGATGAAACGGTAACAAAATAGGCTATAGCCTAGGCTATGTAGGCTAAAGAGTCATATTGTGGGGAGTTTATTGTTTCGTTTTGGCAAGTAGCCGTGTAATAAGCGGGATAATGTATAGAAGTCAAGTCAAGTTGGGTTTATCGTCATATGTATAGTAAGCCTACAATACAATGAAATGCATTTTGCTCCATCCCTCACATGCAGTATAACAGACAAGGAGACATACAACAGACAAAAAAAAGAGACATAAAGTGCATAGTGCAAGACAGAAAGTGCATCAGCTATTCAACAATCTGACCGCCTGTGGAAAAAAAACTATTCCTGAGACGGGTGGAGCTGGATTTAATGCTCCGGTAACGTCTCCCGGATGGTAGGGGAGAGAACAGAGCGTGAGCGGGATGATTGGGGTCTTTAATAATGCAATCTTTTCTCTTGCAGCGGGAAGTGTAAATGTTGTGGAGATCAGGTACGTTAGTGTCAATAATCCTGGCTGCTGACTTGACAACTCTTTGCAATTGTTTGCGGTCATGGGAGGTTGTGCTCCCGTACCACACTGTGATGCAAAAAGAAAGAACGCTCTCAATGGTGCATCTGTAGGAATTCTCAAGTGCTCTGGTACTCAGGCCAAACTTTTTATGACGCCTCAGAAAATAAAGGCGTTGTTGTGCCTTCTTGAGGGTGCACTTGGTGTTTAATGACCATGTTAAAAAGTGTCTGAGATGTTTACGCCTAGAAATCTGAAGCTGTCAACAATCTCTACAGATGCTCCATTGATGGTAATGGGAGTGTGATCTACTCTGGCCTTCCTAAAGTCAACAATGATTTCCTTAGTCTTATTGACATTATGGAAGAGGTTGTTATCATGGCACCACAGGGTAAGGTTCGCTACTTTCTTTCTGTAGGCCGTCTCGTCATTGTTGCTTATAAGGCCAACCAGAGCAGTGTCATCTGCAAACTTTATGATGGAATTTGAGTTGTGGATAGCTACACAGTCATGTGTAAACAGGCTGTGGATAGCTACACAGTCATGTGTAAACAGGCTGTAAAGTAAAGGGCTGAGACAGCAGCCCTGCTTGGCCCCGGTCACGGCACTAAGGTGGATGAGAGTGTTTTGCCTATCCTTACAGCTTGGGGTCTGTCCGTCAGAAAATCAAATAGCCAATTACAGATGGTGTTGGCCAGACCAAGGCCTCTAAGCTTCAGCACTAGCTTGGATGGGACAATAGTTGCACGTCGGGGTCTGGTTTGCCCTGTCGGGACCTATATCCCGATAATGACTGGCGTTCTAGACATTATCCCTTACATAATGGATGGAACACAGTTCCTAAAATTCAGCTCTAAGCGTTTCACAGCTTTTAACACCGTCACTGGTAACAATGTCATCAGCAGATATCAGGAAAAAGAGTAATGTCTTATCCAATGCTGTTGGAGACTGACTGAGAAGGGCATTGGACAGGAGCAAGCAAAACGTATTAGTGGGAGCCAACAAAAGCTTCTCTGCCTGGAAATGAATACATACCACAAGGTCCCCTGGCTTCAACTTCTCAGCATCCACCAAACCAATGACCGGCAAAAAGTATGTCTGTAAGGGAAAACATGCGAGTGAATACTAATTATGGAATTCACACATTCAGTATAAAAGACATTGAAACTTATATTAATACCACAAGTGATAGCACAGGACAGCAGTGTAGATGTCCCTTATTCGTACACCACTCAGGCACCCTAAAGGCCACTAGTTTGATTCCCAGACATCCATAGCATACGGATGGCATGTACATCTAGTGTAATGTGTTCGCGCCACGTAGATACTTGACATGACAGATTATACATGTTTTATTAGAGGTCTGAAGATGCACCTGTCTCGTAGAGGTCTTGATGACTGCACATTTCCCCTTTCTCTGAGAGTCCAGATCAATGTTGGCTCCATCTTCCTCCTGATCATTGGGGTCCACGTCCAACAGCTGCCAATCACCCATCAGTCATCAGTTATAATTAATATTAACCCTAGACAACCCCAATGAAAACATATCTGCTTTCCCACCTTGAAATAAATGAGTTTCATATTATATAAATAATTTATTGCAAACAGTAAATTCTATGCATGTTGTGATAGCTTTAATGAAAGATCAGTGATCTATATGGATCAAGTGGCCCTGATGAAAGAATCACCTCAATAACATTGGAGACCAAGTAAGGCAGGGTCTTGTTGACTTTGATCTTCTCTGTGTTCTCCTTAATCTTATCCTTCATAGCTTGGAGCTCATGGGTCACCCTTAGCACTTCACTCTTCATGATCTGAAAAGGCATGTACATTTAGTTTGACTTTTCAAATGGGCCAAAGGCCAACGATGAGTCGAGTAGCGGTTCATCCTTCCTACCTTGATTTCACTGTCCAGAAGACGCGTCCTCTGAACAATTTCTTCAGTGGACATTTTGAGGACTTCCTCCCCGATCCCATCCTATGATGTAAACAAGTCAAACATAAACTAAAACTGAGACACTCGATGATACAAATAGATAGTTAACTAAATGTGCACAGTCACAAAATATTCTAATAAAATGTCTATGTGTCTTGATGTAACAACGCACTGGTCAACGCGTTAACTGTGCCTAAACAACATGCTGGCTACTTAAGTTAGAAAGTTACAGACAGCGTTATCTTCATAATACGTTCAGCAAAAAGAAGATGGTAAATAATACACACTACGTCTAGTTGTTGAGGATCATTACGTTCACTTCATAGCAAATCAGGTAACGAAGGATCACGCTAACCTTAGCTATGATATCGATAACTAGCTAGCGAGACATCTTGTTACCTTACAGACAGCTAGCCAGTGTTCCACTGAAGCTAACGTTAGCCTGAATTAAGCGAGGCGCCATCCTATTCACAACAATACTATTGCCTTGATATATCAATCAGTTACTAAGATCACTGAAACAAATCGAATACGTAAGTTCTGACAAAATAAGACAACACGGTGCTTTTAGTCACAAAGTATAGCTAGCCAAAACACGATTAGCCTAAAAGCTAACTAAATGCCTGTGTCATGATTAAAACCGGTGGGTAACGTTAGCTAACTTTAGCTTCCCACCGTTAGCTTGTGTTTACTATCGATATTTTGGAAACAGCTGACCAAATGTCTCCAAAAGCCAGCGCATATCATAAACTATACGTTTCACAAGACACAAAATAGACTTAATTCATCATATGATATGTATAATAAAACAAACCTCCACCTCATCCCAAACTGATCTGTCATTCAACGACGACATGTTGAAAACTTCTTTTGTGCTTATTCTATCGGCTTATTGTAGCAACCAGTTCCAGAAAACGCCTGCTACTGTCATCTACCGGTGTGGCGTCGGGGCGTAAAAATTAGGCACAGGTCACATATTTTACTGTAAAATATATTATCTTTTCTGCCTCGATCACGCTGCTGACCAGTATTTGACAGCTTTTTGGTCAAGGGGAGATGAAGGAAGTTACCTGAAATTATTTGGTTGATATGTCAGGTAGCCTTTTTATTTGATTTCCTATTTGTTTCATGGATTATTTATAGGCATACCAACAACACACAGTAGGCCTACAATAATTACATAAATAATACAGCAGTACAATGTTACAAAACAAAAATATGATGTGTCAGGTACTTGGAAACAAAATATTTTGTAACAGCTGTCAGAATCATAGACATAGGCCTATAAGAAACCATTCATAGTCGGAATATTATATATTTTCTGCTTGGGCTCAGCTATTACGCATTTTCTCCACAGTTACAATGGTGGCATATTCTGATGACCCACTGAAATAAATATTGGTCTAAAATGAGAACAGTATAATTGTTTTTCTGTTTTGTTGCAATTTTACCTTTAGCCTACATAACCCAGATGCTCTGATATGTATATTATACTCATAATTGACCCTTGAACGGCTAGAACTTCTAACTCCGCATTAAAGGAGAATTCCGGTGTGATATTGACCTAAAGTGTATTGAAACATGATACCGAGTGTGAATCAGTGTGATCAGATTCCAAAAACCGAGTGTGATCAGATTCCAAAAATAATTCAGTGGAAATGCATGGATTCCAGTTCAGCAACTGGAATCCATGCATTTCCACTGAATTATTTTTGGAATCTGATCCCTTGTCATACCTGTTCATTCTTACTCGTCGCTCGACTTATCGTGACTAAATTCAAGATGGCTGCAAACGCTAAACTTCGTGAAGATACTGTCTGTATAAATCGTCTTGTAAGTAAACTACCAGTGCTTTTTCAAAGTTCTCAATGTCTGGTTTTAAATGTCAGGGCCCTCGGAAGTCTACCAATGAAGTGTGGAGATACATTGAGCCTCGTAAATGGGTGTAAAACAGTGATTTATTTGCATGGCTAGCCCGATGCCGAAGCACCACTATTGAAAAAGCTGTTGGTAGCATCGGCTAACTAGCGCCAGATTTTGGAGTGCAGGGGACAAGCCGAGATGGGCTATGAGACATACGTTCACACTCGGTAACATGTTTCAATACACTTTAGGTCAATATCACACCGGAATTCTCCTTTAAGATATTTTACCCTCTTTTCTTTTTTGTTTGGTTTCAATGTCAAACATGGAAGTCTACTGTACCCAGCTGAAAGAGTTTGTAAAGGACCATGTAACAGGGCTTGCATTTATGTGTTATTATGACCGCCGCGCAGCGAAGCGGCGGTCATATAGGTTTAGTCAGATTTTTTATTTTTTTTTAATTTTTTTTAATTTTTTTTTTTTATTTATTTTTTTTTTTTTTCTTTTTCGCATGCCCAAATTTCCGTCAATGATTCCCAGGACACTGAAAGACCGGGGTACATGAAACTTGGTGGGCATGTAACCCCACATGGATAGCATGGAACCATCGTTTTTCGTTTTGATCTGTAGCCCCCCCGCTGGACTGGACCCCCCGAAAGGAGGGTAGGGCAGACACAGTTTTCTGTGAATATCTCGAAAACCGTAGGGTTTAGGAGGACCATTTTTTTTTGTATGTTGATCTCAAGGGGCCATGTCAACCTATTCCATAACCACTCATTTCATGTATAGCGCCACCTAGTTAAACACAAAAAAGTAAAAATGAGGTGTTGTAATTGAAGGTATCTGTGACCTAACATAGTCAAAACTGCACGAAATTGGAAGTGTAGGATCATTATGACACCCTCTGTATGCACGCCAAGTTTTGTGGAATTCCGTTCATGGGGGGCCACACAATAAATTAATTTATGTTACTATACACCAACTGGCCTGTAGGTGGCCGGAGACAGTTTTCTGTGAATATCTCGAGAACCGTAGGGCCTAGGAGGTCCACCTTTTTTATGTATGTTGGTCTTAAGGGGGCATGTCAACCCATCCCATTACCACTTATTTCATGTATAGCGCCACCTAGTTAAAAATTAAAAAGCAAAAAATTAGGTGTTTTCATCACAATATCTCTGGCTGACAAGGTCAAAACTGCACGAAATTAAAAGTGTAGGATCATTATGACACCCTCCGAATGCACGCCAAGTTTTGTGTACTTTCGTTCATGGGGGGCCTTACAATAAAATAATTTGTGTGTACATTTAGTGACGTACACCAACAAGGATTCCCGGGACACTGAAAGACCGGGGTACACAAAACTTGGTGGGCATGTACCCCCACATGGATAGCATGGAACCGTCATTCTTCGTTTTGATCTGTAGCCCCCCCCCCGCTGGACTGGACCCCCGAAAGGAGGGTAGGGCAGACACAGTTCTCTGTGAATCTTTTATGGTATGTTGGTCTCAAGGGCCCACATCAACCTGGCTCATAATCACTAATTTGTGATTTGCCCCCCCAGGGTAAAAAATGAAAATCAGTAGGATTAAAAGAAAGCCAAAATAAATATTCATCTTCATCATCATGGCTGCATTTTCAGTATTGGCGAGAAGTAGTCGTTTGTCCACTAGATGGCGCATCGTTGCAGTGAGACGTAATTTTGTTGGAAGTTAAAAGTGGGTTGGAAAAAACAATGGACGCTTCATACAAGGACTGTAATTTACCACAGCGAACATCTAATAAGGATAGGACGATGTTCACATGAAGTGTAATTCCCATTTCTTCTTGAAGCCGAAATAAATCTGAGGATGTTTATCGGACATGCTTGGTTTTTACTGCAGGTACGTTAATCTTGTAATATCAATAAGGACCTAGGTAATGTTACCATTAGCGTTGGTTGAGTGATGGAGGCATTTGATTTATTGCATTTGTAGAAAACTATAAATGCGGTTATACCAAGCAAATGTATAGCAGCACTGTTTGTATCTTTCGACTGTCATTTATTGCACGTGCTACAAAATCATTCTGTGCGATTTACCAACGTTACACCGGTCTGATACAGTTTTGCCTATACATGCGTGAGACTGAGACACCTGTTTATTTTGTTTTAAGTGCGTGCAGGGTGTGAGAGGGGAATCGATGTGCTTTGATTCCAGCTTGGTAGTTGTAGTCTGTGAAATTAAAAAGCACGTGTGTGTGAAGTATCCAAACAATGACACCTTCATTTCATTACAGCTGCTTTAGCAAAACACCTTAAGCTACTGTGTAGTGGGTCCCATTTAGAAGTGGCTACTTCATTCGCGCTTTCCTTGACTCATGGAGCTGCGTGAATGTTATTACAACTTTTCGCCACGATATGACAGTTTAAGTCCGCTTGATACTGTAAGGCGTAAGCCATTGGTTTCCAAAGGAGATTTTATTTGTGTCGCCAGCATAGCCTATTGACAATTTATGTTGTAAATAGGCCTACCTTATAATCCTACCTGTAGCTTAGGGAAGCTAACAGCTTTCTATTAGGATCTAGTTTGTTAGTTACCGTTTTGTCATAACTCCCTGATGCATTTTTGCATTTAAAATAGCCAGAGCGTGTATCTCAATCGGAAAATTAAACAATATCGGGTGCCTATGGACTAGGCTGGGTGAACCCAGCCTGATCTGCCGCTATTTATTTTTTGATTTCTTAAAAGATTGAGCTTGGTCTGATGAAAGCCAGACTAGCCATGGACCTCAGTTAAACAATGCAAGGGAACATGAATCAGCCTATATTTGCACTAACAATAACGGACAAAAGCTCTTCAACTTTGGCCCGTTAAAATGTGTATGAACAGTCTAGCGACGCATTTCATCAAGGCCCATTTGGACATGTCAGTTATTTGCACCACTGGTTAGATGTAAAACAGCATTTCGTTTCAGACTAGGCTACTGTTACTTAATTTGTGCATTAACAATAACGTTTCAGACTACTGTTACTTAATTTGTGCATTGACAATAAAGTATTACATGAACTAAAGATGACTAAAATCTTATGTAGAAGAAGAAACATTCACAAAAAATCCATCCATCCAAAAATGACCTTTGTTTTTGATAGCTGTTGAAAACGGCATGGAACTGGCAGAGATGTTTTTGTTTAAAAATACATTAAAAAAAAAATAAATAAATAACATTATGCTGATACCTTTTGCTTTTCCCAAATACAATGTAGCCTACAGGTGTAAGTGACCTTTCATCAATCCAGTTGCAATGGATGAACTGTGATGAACTGCCCTACTTGTGATTGTTTAGAGATTTTAAAGGTTTTATAACAATGCTACATCTTCTTTGGCTATTCTACAATCTATTCACCTTTTCAGCACCAGTAGGCTACTTTCTGTGCAGCCGCACACACACACTCAGGCATGCCAAACAAGCATACACAAAAGTTTCAAGAGTGGGGGATGGAGTAAAATATGGAGACAAATTGAAGTGTGCTTTATTTCCGCGGAACGGATGTACAGGACTGAGCGGCGGTCATATTTTGTACCGCTATGCGGTACATCTAGTTTCACATCTAATAGCAATTGTGAATTTTCCATTTTGATTTATTTCAATCATTCATTTATTCCATTAAATATGACATTCAAACAGAGGTGGAAAAAGTATGAAAATATTGTACTCAAGTAAAACTACCAATACCTTGATGAAATATTACTCAAGTACAAGTTAAAATACCGATCTGAAAATGTACTCAAGTAAAAGTAAAAAGTAGTTCATTTAAAATGTACTTTAAGTAAAAGTTACTTAGTTACTTTTTTTTTGGGTACCAGAACAACCAGTTTTACCAAAGACTTTCTAATGAGGAGATACAGCACTCAAAAAATCCTCCATAGTAATGCATGGGGTTAGTTTGTAACGCCAATATGGCAGTTGTCTACACATCATATGTCTACACATATCACAACCCTTCCGCGGCAAAACGTCGACATGTGAATACATTGAGCCAATCATGTGGTGTGTTGTAAAATACATTGAGCCAATCATGTGGTGTGCTGTGAAGACATCGTGCCAATCATCTGTTGTGATCTCGCTGCTGGAGCAAGATTGGTGTTGTGAAGCCTTACGCACACGCATTTCTGCTGAAATAGATGCACGATAAGTGCTCAAAAAGTGTTGCAATATGGCCGCCGAGTGGAGGTACTTGCCTGAAAAGGACGTTGAGAAATGGAGATCTATGTGAAAAATCACCGGAGTTCTCCTTTAAGTTTGAGCAGTAGTTGATTTTAAGTTAGTTGCACTCATCCTTGGGTCGCTTTGCAGTGAACAGTAATCCAGCACGTGAAAAGTGGAATACAGGGGGCACAACATTTTCACCAGGCATTAGTAATAACTCAGGTAATCCACACATAAAAAATCCAAACAACTCCATAAGTAGAGTCATGTAATGAAGTGGAATAACACAGGGCAAAAGTATTGAACACGCTAAGAAAAAGCACTAAGGCAAGGAAAGGGAAGGAACGAGCTGGAATCTGTATAGAGAGTAGTTATCCTTTCTATCTGTGCAAATTAATATAAGCTTGGTTAGTAGCCTACATATTGATAGGCTATAAAAAGGTTTTTCATTACCAAGGTGTCACACAAGAAACATTTCATGATGGATAAAAGCAAAAAGCTCTCCCAAGACCTTTGCAACCTTATTGTTGCAAAACATATCAATGAAACTGGTTACAGATGCATTTCAAAACATCAGAATCTTCCAGTAAGCAGCATGGGAGCCATTATCTGCAAGTGGAAGAAACATCACTGCATCATCAACCAGCCATGCACAGGATCTCCTCGTAATATTTCTGACCAGGGAGACAGAAGGATAGTCAATTCCAAGAGCCAAGGACCACTCGGAGAAAGCTCCAGAAAGACTTGAAGGCAGCCAATTCAATTAAATAGTAAAGATCAGGATTCACAAGAGGGACCCCTGGAATCTGTTTAGAACAATGGGCCAAAATCAGACCTGATACTGCGACCAATAAGTTTTGTCATACAGGAAATGTCTTGAAGCTGTCTTTACAAAGGCTTTTCCACAAAGTATTGAAGAAATTTCAGTAGGCACGTTCAATACTTTTTTCCTGTGTCATTCCACTTTAATACACAAAACTCTTATGTTTGGATTTTTTATATGTGTGTTAATATAATGTGTGGTGAAAATTTCGAATAGACTCACTGGAAGTTTAGGCTAATTACTGAAAAAAAAAAAAAAAAAGCGTTCAATACTTATTTCCACCATATATTTATTTTACCTGAATATTTTAACTTCCAAATTAAATGTCAAAATGAATGTCAGACGAAATTTAAAGTTTGACTGAATTTTGTATACAAATCATAGTGAAAACTGTGTAAGGTCACTCTCACGCTCCCTTGTTAAAGAGCTAATGGTTTAGTCCGCCTGCACAATTCATAAGGTAGTCTAGGCCTATCTTTTGTTTATTTAGTTGAGCATCGCTAGTAGTGGACCGCTAATTGTTTCGCTGCTGATGCAATGTCTTTCTCCAAGAAAGCCAAGTCAGGTTACTAAAAACAAAGGCCAAAACAGGAAAAAGAGAGACATCAAAATGAGGGGAAACAACTGCTAATAAACTTCTTTCCAAAGAAAGGTGAGCACAAACGTCAAAACACAAAATCCCATGGTGTTTGCTTAAATATCTCCGCAATCATTAGTGCTAAAACAAACTGAGACAACCGATTGGAATAGCGGAAAATACACTTTCATAGGTTAGGCTAATCTGATGCATTTCGTGATCCAGTCTCCATCACTTTCAGAAAGACTGCATGGCGCCAGCTTGATTCATATCCTGTTGTAGGCTACATGCTGATCATCATCACTAGTGCTTTAGGGCGCGATTTTTTCTCTCCCTTTCCGTTTTCGTTAGTCTTAACTTTTTTTTTACGCAAGTAACGGATGGGATTTTTGATGTAGCGAAGTACAATACTTCACTCAAAATGTAATCAAGTAAAATTTAAAATACCGATTTTATAAACTACTTAAAAAATACAAAATACACAGAAAACTACTCAATACAGTAACGTGAGTAAATGTATTTCGTTACTTTCCACCTCTGCATTCAGAATATATTAAACTCAATTAAGGCAAAAATCAGAATCAGCAAGACAGGTTGAGTTTGGCATCTCAATGTATTTATATTTTTTTCATTGATTGCAAATGTGAACCTCTGTACTTAATAATTGGCACGAGAATCAATAATTATGGGCTTACAGTACATGTTGTATATTTGTATGCAAAGTATCAAGGAACTGTATTGGGTGTAAGATAAGAATACACCTTGCTTCATGCTTGGCGCCAGGTGTATAGGCCTACAATAGGGCCCTAAAAATGCATGCATAGACCAAAGCCTCAAAACCTAAAGTTGTTGTAACCATACCTTAAACAGAATAACCGTACCTGAAAACACATGTTCTGCTTTGCACTTTGTTTGCAATTCTGCAACACAATTATTGCAAAACACTACATACGGTTTCACACACTTTGTTCAAAAATGAAATCTCTTTCTGTGATCATTGGTAAAACACATATACATTCAAAATGCAAAACAAAACAAAAAACAACAGTAATTGGTAATACCCACACACATTCTTGAAAAAAGAACCTCAATCAGTCTGAGACTTAGCACTAAAAATAGACTTCAGGTAAGCCATAGTGTACCTGTGTAAATTGTGTACTTTTACAAGTGCCTGTGTACAGTTTCGTACTTGCCCCTTTACTCCCCATTTCTAAAAACCTATTGAGGAATTTGTGGATTTCTGTGTGCCAATGAGAAGTATATATTCTGTTGGATATTTTAATATGCTTTTGATGCAAAAAATACAGGAGCCCCCAAGAACAATACAATTGTATTATCTTTGCAAAGTGAGAGAATGATACAAAACAAATGGTTCGTACATGTTCTGCATGTGAGCTTCCTTGATTTTCAACTTTCAATTGTGAGACTCAGCTTGTATGGATATTATAAAAGCATAACTATAAACAGAACATAAGGTTCATGCTTAGACTTTGCAATGTGATGGCAGTTACTTTAAGCATACACAAAAATAATATTTTAAGGGGGGCGCTATAAGGCGCAAAAGGCTACAGCGTCCATACCATGTACGGGTCCAAGTCCCCATGGGTTGTGGGGACTTGTGGGACCCGGGTTTGAATCCGACCTGCAGTCATATCCCGATCCCACCCCATCTCTCTCTCTCTCTCTCCCACTCACTTCCTGTCAATCTTCAGTGTCCTATCCAAATAAAGGCAAAAGGCCAAAAAATATACTAAAAAAGAAATACCCTTTTAACTAAACCTTGGTTACCAGTTGAGTTCCTACTTTAAGAGATGATAGACTAACGTGACAAATATGTTTTTCCTTGACCGGCCCAGTGAAGTGAAGTGGCCCACCGGGAATTCTCCCGATTACTTACCCCGGGCCTGACAGGCTATGAAGGAACACAAAAAGCAGATGACATCTGTTCCTCAGAAAAAGACTGTTACTTCCAGCAAAAAGAAGAAAAGAGGAGAGTAAAGCCAGCGTGGAGTCTCCTCAACAGCCTCGTGAGAGGGAAAAGATAGTGATCTCTGCTGTTGAGGAGATATGGCAAGTCTATTAACTTGGACAGGGCCCAAAGAATCTGTCCAAGCTGCCTGACCCCCGCCCCTTTGAATTCTATCTGAAAGACAATGGACAGCACCTTGGAACCAGCATAAAAGAGGACTATCTCAAGGTGAGCCATCTCTACAAGACAATATCTGATAGTGCTGGGAGATTCTGCAACTACAGAGCTGATCAATGAATTATGTAGTGTACATTATTTATTCAAGCAGATAATGTGTGAAAAATAATTACTGTGTTGACATGAAGCTATTTTTTCTTTTTCTTGTAAAGTATGCGTTTCAACTTGCCTGGATGCACCTTAAGATTTATCCAATACCATCTGAGACACAATCTGATGAATCAAGGACAAAATCTAACAGCCACAAAAACATTAATAAGAGAAAACAAAATAATCTGATTTATCATAAAACAGGACATAGAAACGCAAAAGAATATAATATTGGCAGGGTAAATAGAATGAATACAGTATTATTGTTTTCTTAGTTACATGTGACAGTACGTAGATAGTGAATATGGTCATGGCATTAATAAACTTATATTTTCAAGGACACCATCACTAAAGAAGTCTTAAAGCAGTGTGGACTACAGAATAAAACTCACAAGAATCACCAGGCTCTGACACACATGTTGGCAAGCAAAAACAAAAATGTTAATTGCGTCATTAAAATTACTGTATTTAACCATGACTGCAGAAAACCATAAATTTGGGAAAATTACCCAATCTGAACTGAAGAAAACAAATGAGAAAAGATACACTCAGTGGATGAGAATTGTACACCCTGAGAAGTGTGCCATTGGTGTCAGTAAGCTCAGCAAGGGGGGTTCTACATTGATAACCCCCACTGTATCTGGGAATGTCCCTGGAAGAGACAGGTATCACCAGAAGCCTCCTGACTTTCATAATAAGGACACTGAGAAAGCCACTGAAGAGTTGTCAAAGCTTCTTAAGGATGGGACACTGGAGGCACAACAGCTTTTGTCCACAATGGACTCTTCTTCTAATACACCTCTAGTAAGTGGTGTTTCCTGTCAAAGTTCTGTGTATTTCCCTGAATCTTTGGGCAATTTGATAGCACCCACGTCTTTTCCTACAGGGTGCTATAGTGTTATACACAGGGGTGAAAGTAGTTTTTATTTCTTGGTGGTACTATGATATAGAGTTATAATACGCACCCAGAGCGCGCGCCGAAAATTTCATTTAGCCTAATTATTTATTATTTATTTATTTGTTTATTTACTGTATTATAGTCTACTTATCAAGCATTCACTAGGACTTCTTATCACTCTAGTATCACTCTTTAACCCACCTGCATCTGTTTTTGATTATGAATAAATTGCAAACACTTAATTTCAACATTTATTTATTTATTTAACCTAGTTACTCTGCTCGCTCCCACTTCCAATCAATTTTTTTTATATAGGCTACTGTATATCATGAAACACGTTTCTTTGAGTCATGCCTTTTTATTTGGGAGACTGCAACATACTTCTGTCCGCTAAAACACTTTCATTATTGCTGCGCAAGATCTGGTTAAGCCGTACACGCACTGTCTGTCTCCTGTCTCTCCAGCGAAACACTGCACACATAAAACCAGAATAGGCTATTGAAACATCAACATATTTTTCTTTAGCCTGTATGTTTTTTTTTATTTGGGAGACTTTCCAAGAAACGTCCGTCTGCTAAAACACTTTGGATACCAGTGCACGTTGGCGCAATTACTGTAGGCTACTGTACGCGCGCTATAGCTTGCTCGTTGTCTGTCCAGCTGCACGGGAGGTTTAGACACAATTCAGATACAGTTCAGAACGATGTATATGAAATATATTTTGGGGGAAACGTGTTGCTTCTGGTAATTTGACGTTAGGAGTTGTGTTGTCATGCTGAAAGTGCTATATTTTTCAGAGACAGTATAGTTTTCTTTCCAATACGGCGTACCCTCTCCAAATATTTTAGTGGTACTCCGTACCGGCCAGTACCGGCTTACTTTCACCCCTGGTTATACACAATAATGGCACTGAGCCATTTCTATCTGCAGGCCCAGGATGAATGCGTCCATGAAATTCTTGTGATGGACCCCAAAGGAGAAGTTGGGAACACTGAGTCACCATCTCAGACATCAGCACCATCTCAGCAGGAGGAAGGCCACTAAAGAAGCCGCCAATAATACCACTGAGTAGGTTCCTGAGATTCTTAAGCATAAGAAACTGGAGGCCCAACAGGTTTTGTTCACGGCTGTGCATTCTTCCATCACAACTCCAGTATGTGGTGTTTCTTGTCAAAGTTCTGTGTGTATCCCTGAATCCTTGAATGTTTTGATCCTTGACACTTAGTCCTATTTGGCACCATCTCAGCAGGAGGAAGGCCATTGTATGGCTGCAGAGACAAGCTCTGATCAGGAGGTCAGTGAGAAGCATCAGTCTCATCAGAACACTGTGAACACTGAGGAGGTTTCAGAACTTCTTAAGGATGAAAAACTGGAGGCCCAACAGGTTTTGCCCACAACGGATAGTTCTTCAAATACACCTCTAGTAACTGATGTTTCTTGTGAAAGTTCTGTGTATCTCCCTGAATCTTGATTTTGATAGTACACTTGTCTTTCGGTGGGGGGTGCTATAGTGCTGTACAAAATAATGACACAGGGCCATTTCTATCCGCATGCCCAGGATGAATGCATCAGTAAATTTCCTGTGATGGATGCCAAAGGACACTGAGTCACCATCTCACACATCACCACAGCACCATCTCAGCAGGAGGAAGGCCACTCTGCGGCTGCAGACATGGCCTCTGATCAGGAGGTCAATGAGGAACATCAATCTAATAATAAACTGGAGGCCCAACAGGTTTCGTTCACGTCTGAGTTTTCTTCCATCACGGAAGTGGTGTTTATTAAACTTCTGTGCGTCTCCCTGAATCATTGAATGTTTTGATCCTTGACACGGAGTCCTCTTTGGCACCATCTCAGCAGGACGAAGGCCACTCTACGGCTGCAGAGATGAGCTCTGATCAGGAGGTCAGTGAGAAGCATCAGTCTCATCAGAACACTGAACACTGAGGAGGTTTCAGAGCTCCTCAACACAGAGAAACTTGTGGACCAACAGCTTTTGATCAAAACTAAGTTTTCCTCTTCCCTTGCAACTCTTTTTGACTGTTATTTTTATCTCCGTAAACTTAAATAGATTTTTAAATTATTTTCTTCAATATTGTTAAACTGCCATGATTAAATAGTGATTGACAGAAATGTGCCATTTTTTGTCAGCAGGCCCAAGTTGAATGCTTCAGTAAAGTTCCTGAGACATGTTGGGGACACGGAGTCCACTCTGGTACCAACTCAGCAGGAGGTAGGCCACTGTTCGGCTGCAGAGACGGCCTCTGATCGGGAGGTCAGTATGGAACTTCAGTGCCATAATAAAGCGAACACCATTAGCGCCACTGAGAAAGTTTCGGAGCTTCTTAAGGAAGACAAACTTGAGGTTTTGTCCAAGACTGAGATATCCTCCTCCCTTGCAACTCCAGTAAGTGTCTTTCTGTAAAAGTTATTTGCATTTACAAACATCAACAGAATGTTCTGTAGCTAGGCGGTGCTATGTCACACACATTGATTAACGCACATTTACCATTTTCTCAGCAGTCCCAGGATGAACGTGTAGATGAAGTTGCTGCTGTTATGGACACTGAACAACATCTTGGGGACACTGATTCCTCTCTGACATCTCCTCAGCAGGAGGTAGGCCTCTCTACGGCTGTAGAGATGGCCTCTGGTCAGCATCTTAGGTGCCGTTTACACGACGCCGGTTTTCGGTTAACGGTTACGCCTTGCGTGTACACAACGCCGGCAGTTTAGGAGACTGAAACCGATAGCTTTTGAAACTGGCTTCCGAAGTGGGAACTTTTGAAACCGTGTAGCCGTGTAGCCGCCTGTAGGTGCGAAGCCGGCAACTTTATGACGACATAGCCACGGCACTCGACCTGACATGCTGCTTGTCAAAACAAACCAAAGCATTTATTTATCATATTAAAATGTTTTTCTTTCCCCTGTCATGATTTATGTGCACAATGTAGCCTATCAGCCTTTAGTGGCTAAGTTAAAAGCACACGTTAGCTTAACTCAGCTAAACGTTAGCTTACTGCATGTTAGTGTTTTCTCCAGTGGTGCTCAGACCTAATGCAATGCGTAGGCTAAGCATTTGAAATTTCACATAGCAGTCACATACCTTGAAAATGAACTTTATTAGTTTAACAATTGAAAACCGAATTGTCTGTAGTCTCCTTATTTCATGCGACTGCTTAACCATAGCCCTGGCTTAACTGTACGTACACACCGCCGCCGACTTGAGCTTCCAAAGAGTCAGGAAGTCATTCATTTTCAATGGAAGCCAGCTTCTCTCAGCTGCCAGAAGCGTCAAATCCGTCGGCGTCGCGTTTTGGCCGTCTTGAGTGACTTGAGCATCAAGCAGAAAGTTGAAAGTCAGTCAACTTTATGGTAATGAGCTATGATGCGGTTCAGCGTCCAACGACCAGCAACCAATCGAATAGACGGAAGTATTAAGATAGAACACGATGGAACGTAAAATGCTGTCACGTCAGAGCGGCCAAAGCTTCCCTGGACTTTTTTGACAAGCGTCCTTGACAGAGCGACCAGAGCTTCTTTGAAAGCTCAAGTCGGTGGCGGTGTGTACGTACAGTTACAAACTGTTTCAACAATGTTTTCTACTACGCGATTCACGCAAAATTATCGTGAAACTATCGTGGCGCCATCGACTGGTCTGGCATATGCACTACAGCACATTTAGCCGGTTACACCTCTGTGTGTACACACAAGGTTTTTTCTTGCCGGTGTCGTTAAAGGTGTGAAAGCGGTAAGAGAAAATTCACCCGGCGGTTTCGTGTAAACGGCCCCTTAGTGAGGAGCATCAGGTTCATGATAAGCAGGACTCTGAGAACGCCACAGAGGAGGTTTCTGAACTCCTGGAACACACTGGGAAAGATACTAAAGAGGAAGTAAAGGAGCCAAAGGCCATAGAGCTTTCGACTGATGTAACACTTTCTTGCACCTTGGCCACACCAGTAAGTTCACACTTGTTTTGGTCCTCATAGCCCTCTCAGAAAAACAACACTCTATTAGCTCACAATAATTTAATCTATTCCTCCTCAGCTTCTGAAAGACCGCACTGCCACTGATATGAAAGATGGCAAGGATACACTGGGGTGTGTGGACACTTTGAGTTTATTGCCTGAGCAGGCAACACACCAACTGCCAGAGGAAGACTTGAAGCTGAATGTGGAGCACAGTGAGATCTGTCTTGAGCGTGAAATGGAGAGTGGCAATGACTCCTGTGACATAAAAGAAGTGTCTGAGCCCACTGAGTCCACAAGTGAGGACGAACGGAACACTCAGAATGAAGAGGCCACTCAGTTTGTGCCAGATACTGTGTTAACTATCCACGAGACACTGGTGAGTGCTAACTTTCCTCATCAATGTTCCATGTCTAATTGCAGTAGCTTAGTACTAGAGTACACCTCGAACAATCCTTTAGTTCTTCCATCATACTTTCCACCATTAGGCTGATCTACCCGTGACAACAAAGGATCACACTGGTGAAAAATCTCTTGTGAGGTTTAGCCAGCAGCCTCAGGATGACCTACCTACTGATGAATTTGAATCCAGCCACCCTAAGGTACCCCGAAGCAAGAATGTGATCAGGGAAATGCTGTGAAGTTGCAAACAAGGCTGAAAACATCCATTCCCCAGAAGAAAGCCATTACCACCAAGAAGTCACTCCACAAGGAGGAGAAGAGGAGATGTAAAGCCATCATGGACTCCCCTCAACATCTTTCTGACATGGAAGAGATGGTTCTCTCTGCTCTTCAGGAGATCTGGGATGTCTGTGATCTTGGACGGGGCCCAATGGACCGGGCCCAACTGACAGCCCCCTGTCCCTCCGAATACTTTCTGGAGATTCATGGACAGCACCTCAAAACCCTCACGAAATATGACTATCTCAAGGTTAGGCATCTGTGAAAGAGGTTATGCTGATCAGACGATTAGGCAGATGAGATTAGTTTATTTGTTAAATCAGAGAACATTAGGATGTATGAAAACACCTTCACTTACCTGATTTTCTCTCAACAGTATATTTTCCACTTCACCTGGAAGATACTTCAGGAGCTTTATCCAAGAGAGCCTAAGATAGGCCTGTCTGTAACAAAAACCAGGTCAGACATAAACACCAACAGCTATAAACAAATTCCCTTCGGTGGTACTTTTCAGGTAAGAACATTATGCAAAGGTCATATTTTATGGCTCAAAAGTTGGGCAACATTTATCTCCTATTTGTTGTTGTTAGGCATTACCAGAGATTAATAACATTTAATGCAATTCATTCACATATTTTGGTTAAGCAGTCTACGGAATGTAATTATTTAGGCAAATTTACTTTATATCTCTTAGAAGAATAACATAACCAAAGCAGTCTTAAAGTACTGCAGACTGGTGAAGGAAAAACAACAAAATCTGCAGCCATCGTCACTTTTGCTGGTAAGCACAGTCCAAAATTAGCATCAGCCGGAGAACACTACAGCAGCCCGATTTCCTGGCTGCAAACAGAAACATGTTCTAACGTGATCCATTTCCAATCCACATTTAGGATGAACACCAGTTCTTGGTTTCGAAGGTGGCCGAGAACTGCAGCCGACAGTGTAGGCCTACTGCATTTGGGATGAGTTAAAAAAAAAAACTGCCCATCAACTGCTTCATCCCCATTCTAACCTCACACCGCTCTCCCAATAAACCCCAGTACTGATTATTAAATCCCATTGATCAAATTCACGAATAAACGTGCATTCCATTGTGCTATTGTAGTCTATTTCTATCTACCACACGATACAATATGCCTAAATACTGTCTGCAGCCAACATGCCTTTTCCCAAACTAGAGGGCGTTGAGAGGGAGAAGACTTTTAGTTTGAAGACAGATTTTGCTGGCTCCTGCTGTTGGTCTTAGCAACGCGTCGTCGCGTAGCGTAGGGGTTTTGTTTATGCAACGTTAGCTAGCGTCTATGAGATTTCTACATAAACCCGCGCTGTTGTTGGTAACGTTTTTTGGAGCCATTATTAAGACACCAGGTATATATACAATGTAATGTTCTCTTCCTAAATAAGCGTCAGCGTAACTGTTATCTATAACGTTACTAGCGATAGTTATAAACAATACAAGTTAGCGTTTGCTAGCTTGACTGGCAACGTCATTAAGTTAATATTTTGTCGTTTGCATTGGATTTAAGTTTTACCCCTTTTATTTCCTGCTTATATCTCAGTCACGTAGCCTAATGTTAGGCTTTAACGCTAGATAAATTATGATATCTTAAGTAGGCCTAATATCACAATCATTGAAGCTAACAGGATGTTCTTGTAAACTACATGCGACAGTCAGCAGCAGCCACCTGTTGCTTCAAACGTTTAGCAAGAGATTAATAGCTTCTAGATGCATGCAAGTCCAAATATCATTTATGAAATTGTTCGTATAATCTGCAGTTGCAGGGGAGGATGCTCCAATGCCTTTGGTGTGACTGACAGACCCGCCTTGGAGCCATCACTATGTCGGTGATCAGCAGCCTTGTCCCCGCGCGTTTCCTCACACTCATAGCCCACCTCGTCATTGTCATCACCATATTTTGGTCAAGGGTAGGCACAAATCCTCAAACCACACTGAAATAATTCGATTCCTGATTGACACACTGACTTGAATAAAACTTCGAATCCGAAGATACCCAACTCATTTTTGCAAACAGTGACTATTGTGTGCTGGTCATTTAATTGTTAGTCACTTCATAAATGAGTGTACCAGTCCAGACATGTCTTGTTATAATAACTCATCACGACCTGATTTTCTCACAGGAAAACAATGTTAGGGCTTCTTTGCCCTTGCAGTTTACAAAAGAGGAATATGATCAGGAGGACACTAGGTGAGTGATCTTACAACTGACATTTGTTTCAATTTACTCCATAATAACCCCAGCAAGCTGCAATTTAGTATGTAGAACACATTATTTAATTTATTCATCTAGCAGACGCATTTATCCAAAACGAGGAATAACATTCAAGCTGTGTGTGCAGAGGAGACCTTAGGTAGGTAGGCATTAATTAATCAATACTGCAATCAATACTAGCCTATTACTAGAGGATGAGAGTGCAGACGGTATAAGTACCAGTCAAAGTGTAGAAGAAGAAGGAGGTAAGAGAGGGAAGTGCATGGTAAATGTGTGTTAGGTGTTGTAAGTTGTGTTATATTGTATAAGTATTAGGACAGGAGCTACCAGCGGAAGAGATCTTTTTGGTGGTACTTGGCAGGTCGTTCCACCATCGGCTGACTACAACTGAAAATAGTCTGGATTGCAGTGTTTGTAGGGGCGGCAGTGCCTGATGACGTTCCTTGGAGAACCGCAGCGTCCGAGGGGAAAGGGTCAAGTATACTGAACGTAGTGGTCAGTGCACGCCAGTGTGATGTCAAAATGACCCACTGCCGAATTTCAGCAGCGCATCGGGAGGTTATGCACCACTCTTTTTTTATTACCTAGTGGCATCAGGCACGACATTTTTGCTAAAGTTCATTCATAAAGTAACAGAGGATAACATCAAACAATAGCAGCGCGACATGTTGGAACTCTGTATAGTCCACATCCTAAATAAACCTAATAGGCTAATTAACTCACTTGCTCCAAAACATGTGAAGTTTCTTCTCTGGTGACGTCACATCTTGCGCACACAGTGACCACTCCGTTGAGTATATGGCGTGCTTAACATGCCTTACACCAAGCCTTAAAGAGAGCATTTAAGTAGGTGGGAGCAGAGTAGACCAAAATTATGGTTTTCTTTGCTTGTTTTGACTTGAATTGTGTATGGATACATTTACACTGGCAGTCCTTGCATGCACAGTTCAGATTTTTTTGCCTATATTTTTTTGCCTATATATATGTTTTTTTTTTTGTTTTTTTTTGACTGCCTGTTTGCATCTACGTTTGAAAGTGGCCCTTATCAGCCTATCTGTGTTTATGTGGTTCACTAATTTGCTTAACATTTGCGATAACCTGCATGCGCACAATAGGGGAATATATTGAGAAGTCTGCCAAATAGGCTACTGATTCTATTTAAAGGCGAAAAAGAAAATGGAGAGTGCTTATTGCAGATTTTCCATTTGTATTTTAATTTTAATTTCACTGTTCTGCCAGTTGAGCATGTGAAAACAATGTTACGTGTAGGCTAATGCAAATGCGAAAAGGTAATATATGTTGGATACTTTCAATGATGTGCAAGTTGAAAATGACGGGAATATCTGATCTGTGTAGATGACAGTCGCATTGGCACATAACCGATTCATATCTGATTTATTTCCACATATGAATGAGGCCTGAAACCGATCTGAAAATATCAGTATCCATGTGCTTTTTTACTGTTTACACATTCATGCTGTGCATCGGAATCATGCCACCTATGACCAAAAATATTGGAATTGGGTCACATTTAACTGATGGTGTAAATGTAGCCTATGACCACGTTTACATTTGTTTTTAAAATGCATCCCGAAAAGATCCGATCTCAAGTGGTCTGTTCGAAATACAAGTGTATACAATCATCAAGATCACTTAAACCACTTGTTGAGGTGGTCTGAGATGCATTTGACTACATATCTTTTGTAGTGTAAACGCTTATGCATTCTGATTGCATTGCATTATTGCATCCCGGACAACAGGAGTTCTAATGACTATGATGTTGGCGGAATCTAAACACCAGTGGTCTGCAACATCTCTGTGCTCCTTGAATACATGTGTAAACAGTGATGTGTCTCGGCTGACCACTTGTGATCGTATCACCCAAGATGCATTCTAAAAACATGTAAACTGGCCCTATGTGGGTCTTCCTCTTTAGTGACGTGAAGTTTGTCTTGCCATCAGTTTGAATTGCATTCAAAACATGATTTTTATCTTTTCACTCCTAACAGGTTGGTGATAGGACTGTCTGTCACTCTTGGCCTGTTTTTCATAGAACTGTCTGGGTTTTTCTCAGGAGTATCTATGTTTAACAGCAGCCAAGGGCTCCTTTGTATCCTTTTTATGTCCAGTGGTACTGCCTTTATTAATCAAATATTATGTAAGCCTTGAGTGGATTTCCTGAAGCACAAATCTATCAAGTAATTGTACTACCACATACAAGCAGATGCTTTGTCACATTTGAGTGTGTTAATAAGCTGAGATTGATTCCCATATGAAAAACTAAAACATCCGGTCAAACATTACAATTATGATCCGAGTCCTTTAGAGATGCATTGCAAGGTCAATTCCAACAGCTACCCAACTCCTTCACATTCATCAATTAAATTAGTAAATTGTATACAGCTGATTTACAAAATAATGTTACTGATGAAGTTGAATAGGCTTTGAAGACTCAACCTTTCTGTTAAAGTTCCCTGACTCCTATGTCTTGTGCTCCAAATATTAGCTATTGGCTGCCATGCAAGCGCTTCAGTTGCCCTTCTCTTTTTTCTCTTTGAGCAGTGGACCTGTGACATCTATTGGTGGATCTTTGCCTTCTGCAGGTCAGTAAGGCAAAGGTAGTCATAACTGTGATGACAGAGCAGTGCATTCAACACAACCAATGAGTGCGCTGATAGACAAAAACAGTTTGGACGTGTATTTTCTTTGGAATTGAGTGAACAATGGCATTTAAAACCTCCGTTTACAAGAAAGATGTGCTTGCTGCACTTCATTGATGCACCAGTTTAAGTTTAATTTCACTGCTGGTAACGGTTAAGTCGTAAGTCAATGAAACCTGTCCAGACCCACTCTCAAATGTGATTGAGATTTGAGTGACGGTCTGGTGTAAACCAGGCTAATTGACTATAGCACACTGCAGCAAAGGGAGAGAGCAGTCACCCCACTTGGCCTCAAACCTAAACGACCGTTCGTTGGTATGGCAGTCAGAGCGCATACTCAACCATCACACAGCCCTTCGTGCCAGTGGCCGGGTCTCGGGTGTACTAAACGTGCAGTTTGACCGCAATGCCAAAGGGCCAGGCTCGTTGAGCACATACTCAACCGTAGTGACGGCACTCCGTCACACACTCTAACACTTTCTCTTTAGTTGTTCATAAAGTTGGCTATACTCTGAGGATTACTCAGTGAACTGGTCAAAATGGTGTGGTGAAAACTAAAGCAAGAAAGCAGAACATAATCTTATATGCAACAAGGGGGCTCAAAAGTCCATGGCATGACCCATGGCATGTTTACCATACGGTTTCCCTGACGATCAGACCAGCCCTGGCAGCCCACTGCAGCGCGTCTATCTGTCTGTCCTTCTTTGTGTTCCAGAAGTGGCAGTGCTGGACCTACTGGTTCATTTTTGCCTTTTGCAGGTTTGTGTCAAAGTCAAATTTGGTCTGGTGTCAACAGATATGATAGCTGGATATGTCTTCCTAAGTGTCAGGGGTTTTACATCTGAAAGTGGGACTCTTGAAGTAGTTTATTCTGTTGTCTCATTGCAGTCAGATTCACATCCAAGTAATGAACAGGAAAAACAAGTGAAAATCTGTCCCCTTTAAGAATTGAAACTGCAATGAACAAGAATTGTACTGGTCAGACATCCAGATATAAAGTATAATGCAAGATGCACATCATATACACATTGGCACATTAATGTAAACAACTCGTACACAAATTGTTCTAATCCTATACGTGTATGTTTGTGTCTTTCCCAGTGTGTTTCCAGCCCTGGTGGAGCTTGTTCTCTTCTTTGCTGTCTTTGGGTTAAAAAAGAAGCCCCTCTGAGTTATTAATACAACAGCTGTTTCTTTAAAATATGACAACCACATCATGACAGTGATTGACAGTACAATCAGGGGGGTATTCCAAGTACGTGCTTTAGTGACAAACCTGGGTAAGTTAACTCAGAGTAAGTGGTAAACCTCCTACAACAAGAGCCCTATGTCATTGTTTTGTTAGGAGAATGAAGCCATACAGCTTCTTCTATTAGGAGATTTACCACTTACTCTGAGTTAACTTCCCCAGGTTTGTCACTAAACCACATACTTGGAATACCCCCCAGTTGTTTAGCATATGTTTACAATTTATTGTATGCTCTGTGTGATTTGTTTTGTATTCTTTTCTTTGTCCCTTTAATGTTTAAATAAACACTTTTGTATAAAAAAAACATTTTTTCGTTCTTCATGATCAAGTGTTGTATTGTGTTGTCACTGAACAGCACAAAAGCAATATCGTATATATAAATCGTAATCGTATCGTATCGTAAATATATTTCGGGGAAGAAGTCAAGTGTTGAAAGCCTGGTTGATTTCTGCAGATTGATACTTATCATAGTAAGAGCACAGAAGGTTTCTTTTCTGTACCAGTAGGTGGCGGTATGCGCTCTGTCTATGGGCGTAACCCGCCATTAAAAATGTAAAGAAGAAGAAAAAGGAGCCAATCGGATTTAACAACGGTTGCATTTGAAATCCTCGGCGGTCAACCAAAGGTTGTTTGCTAACTGGCAAAAAAGAAGAAGAAATCCTCGGCGGTGAACTGTGAGCACTGTTTTGTTGAGGAACTGTGGGAGTGCAGAAATTGCATGTTTTAAATCCTCGTTACGTTCTGAGAGTTAACATTATAGTGCGGTATCATTTTGTGGAATTCAAATTATGCAGGTAAGTTAAAATTCATGTATCTAGCTTTCTCAAGAAAATAAAACGGTGTTAAGGAAACAAACAGACTTATGTTAGCTAGTATAATTTAGCAAGCTAGTTCTAGCTTATTTAGTTCTAGAGACCCAGCTTAACGTTACAGCAAATACAAATACTAAGCAAACATGAACACCCTGCTAGATTTCATTGAATATATTTAGCAAGGTGTGATCGATTCTGAAATGTTCTAGCGCTATAACGTTGACACAGATTGTTGGAATTATAAGATCGTTAGCCTTTCCAGCTAGCAGCTAACAAACCTACTAAGCTAACAAAAAATTCTATACTATACCTAATTTATGTGACGTGGGAAAATGACTGTTTCCCGGCCCCCCATAAGCTATGGTTACGAATACAAGTCCATTGTTTTGGTTATTTGTTGTAAAAATCTAATCAGTTGACACTTCTCTAGATGTATCCTTGTGTTGTAGTCAACGTAAGTTCAGTTTGTGTAACATTAACTTATGTCTTTGTCGTAGAACAAGGAGAATCGCGTTCCAGCAGCGCTTGTAAGTTTTCTTTGGTGTATTACTTGCGTTGAATTTGAAATGTGCAAATGTAGATGGAACATAAGACTGTGCTGACTTTACACATGGTACTGCTGTCGCCATTGAATTCAGTTATTTTCCATGCACTTTACATTTGTAGGCTGCAGGACCTCAGCGTGTGGAGATTAGTCATGCTTCAGACAGCTCAAATAAGAATGTCATCACAGGTAATGTTCTCCCCTGTATTTTAGATTGGATTAATATACAGTACTGACGTAGTGTTTTTGCTTGCATGTATAATGGATGCATTCATTCATTATTTATTCTTTCAACTAGGTCCAGGAAGAGTGCAAGCTAGCGCCTCCTCTCAAAAGTATGCTTTCTATGTATTTGACAACTTTTTTTTTTTTTTTTGGTCCCCTTTTAATGATGCATGATCATACTGGGGAAAACGCACTGTAAACAAAACTAATATTTCAGTAGTACTAGACACAGGTTGGGCTAAATCATAGAATGTTAGTCATCTAATGCCTATTGTCTCTACAAAGTCTGCATTTATCAAACGTGCTTACTTAACCCTTTCAGATGGAGTCAAATTCCTTGTTTGTTTTTACGCAAACCTGGCCCATAAAGCTGATTCTGATTATTCTATTCAGGAGGACAACCATAAAAGATTTTGATATTGGTCGTCCACTTGGCAAAGGGAAGTTTGGCAATGTATATTTGGCACGTGAGAAAAAGCTGAAGGTCATTGTGGCTCTGAAAGTGCTTTTCAAGTCTCAGATGGAAAAGGAGGGAGTAGAACATCAATTGAGGAGAGAGATTGAGATCCAGTCGCACCTCAGGTATGTGTGTATGTTGGTGTCGTATGCTGCATTCATACCAGAACCGTATCGCAGCACCCTGAAATAAAACATGCAATGCTGCCCCATGTTATTAATACTTAATTAATTCATTTAACTTTTATCAGGTGTTTTTTTTTTTTTTTTTTTTTTTTATATATATATATATTTTTTTTAAATGTTCCGTAGTCTAAGCCTATTCTGAGTAAGAGACCCGGGCATGGTATTGATTCAGTCATCATTTTGATATTGAGACAACACTAGTGTATGTTTAAAGCTTTTGGGTCAATATTCCATGACTACATACAGTACAAGTGAGTTCAGTCATAACTTTCCAAGTCATTTTCTGGCTGCATTTTTTCCCCTCCAACAAATATATTCAACAATCCCATTGGATGAGTTTATTCATTCATTGTTTCATTTTAGGGTCAAAATTAATTCTTTCAAGAGAAAGCTATTGGGGTTATTATTATGTTCATTATGTCCGTATTAAATTACATATATGGAACTTGGTTTCTTTAGATTGTACATATGGTTACCATAAGGAAAGCGTGTTTCTTTTGAAGGCATCCCAATATTCTCCGTTTCTACAACTACTTCCACGATGCTACACGAGTGTTCCTGGTGCTGGAGTACGCGCCCAGGGGTGAAATGTATAAGGAACTGCAGCGCTGTGGACGGTTCGATGACCAGCGCACAGCCACGGTGAGACACTTGGCTCTTTTGTATGGATAGGGTATTAACCTGACCTCTTGGCTCTTTGGATTTGTACTTCACGTTCTTGGCATTTTCAACTTTTTGTAACTGATTATTAATGAATAATTATCGATAATCAGTAGCAAACTATATGACTTCAGAAGAGGAACTGTTATGTTTCTTGTGCATCAAGAAAGTTGCATTTTGCTGTCAGCTATTAGTGTGCAGTGTTTCTTCTGTGAAACTAATTTTTTACTCCCTGAAAAATGAAAATGGGGGGCAGGTGTGTTGACATGTCACATCTTGTACATCTTACACAGTACATGGAGGAGCTGGCAGATGCCTTGCAGTACTGCCATGAGAAGAAGGTGATTCACCGCGACATCAAACCAGAGAACCTACTGCTGGGTTTCAGGGGAGAGCTGAAGATTGCTGACTTTGGCTGGTCTGTCCATGCTCCCTCTTTGCGGTAAGACATTTGTTGATCTTGTGTCTCTTTATTTTTTAGCAGATATCCAAGAGGGTGGGGGTTACATTTGAGTCATGTGTTTCTCTTTGAAGCCTCGCCATCATGAGAATTGCATTGGTTTTGGATTATTCACCATGTTTATCTCCATATAGTGTACATATTGATTGAGGCACTGTCTTCAGCAAATCCAGCAAAATTCTCACATTCCTGTAGCTATCCATCCATCCAGTCTGCACTTGACCGTCCTGGACTGAGCCACTTAGTCAGTCCACACATTACTTCAGTGATAGCTGAATAGCTTTGAGCTCCAATATCAACAGACTTTCCCTAAAATTTGAGGACTGTACTTTTAAAACTTGCCCTGGCAAGCAGAGAATAGATGGACCTGTTCAATGAGTAAATTAAACATTTGCCTTTTGAAACAAAAGGTTACCCTTAGATGTGGCTTGACTGCTTCCTCTGAATTTTAGACGTCGGACTATGTGCGGAACCCTGGACTACTTGCCCCCTGAGATGGTGGAGGGTCACTCCCACGATGAGAAGGTGGACTTGTGGTGTATTGGGGTTCTGTGTTACGAGTGCCTTGTGGGAAACCCTCCATTTGAGTCTGCTAGCCACTCGGAAACCTACAAAAGGATCACAAAGGTTTGTAGTTCAGGTTTACAATATTATGTGCACACTATATAAAAAATGGCCACAAACCATATGAGTGAGGCACAACAATAGGCTAGTGTCCGCTAACTTTGCCATTCCAACAGACTTCGACCATGCAAGCTGTATGCAGGGGTTAAATTAAGACTTGTTATAGGGGTGTGGGGTACATTCCCATCATAGCCCTATAAAATATTATCTTCATGGACCTTTACTCTTGAGGTCGTTTCTCTGTAGTCTCCTGGTAATTTGTCAGTTTCTGACCATTTTCCGTATCCACCTCACTCTGCCATCTGACCAGCAGCTGACGTGGCTTCAACCCAAGGACAGAAAAGGAAACAAAAACCCTGTGAAAATTATAACTTTCACAAGTTCTTGTCTCATTAGTATTTTATCTACAGCTAAAAACAAATGATGTAAACATGTTTTTATTTTGAATCATTAAGAACAAGAAAAGCGTATTGGTGAGGGTGTGCAGGAATAACTGAATGAATATATGCATATATATTTTTTTCTTTTTTTTTTTTTTGTTGTTATTTTAACTGCGTCCTTTATTTACATGAACCAAAAAATATAATAAATGTGTTTGTATGATCTTCAGTAAATCACCTTACTTGGCATTTCAGGTTGATCTGCAGTTTCCCAAGGTTGTGTCTGATGGGGCTCGGGACCTGATCTCAAAGCTCCTTCGCCACAGCCCCATGATGCGTCTGCCCCTGAAGAGTGTAATAGGTCACCCATGGGTGCGGGCAAACTCCCGACGGGTCCTACCACCTGTTTGCAACCCTCGGGTGGAGGGTGTCTGAATTGTTTTTTGGGAGACTGTTTTATATTTTCTCATTTAAATACCCTGGTCTGTGCTGTATTATATTACTGGGATTCTAGCCTCCGAATATAAGTGGATAAATACTTCCCAGATTCAGCTGCTGAGAGCTGTCCAGGGTTCTTTCTTGGCCTCAAGAAGTATATGGTGGTTTGTCTTTGCCAGATTATTATGCTGGTGGAGGAATCTTTTTGAGGTTGTTTGCTCTTAACTCCTTCATTAAGGTCTTTAGTTATTCTGTTTTTATTATATTGTGGTTAAAGTAAATATCAAATTGTAGTATTACACTGCAGTGTAAATATTTTTTTAAAAATCCAAAACCTTGTACAACATGTCTCTTGTCTTGTGTTCAGACTTTCTGTTGTGTGTTGAAGTGTGGGGATGGCTGTGTACGTCTGTTTCATTGTGTCATTTTTACGTGTGCTGTTTGTGGATTCATGTTTGAATAAAATGAACCGTTTTACCAAATTTTGGTCGTTTGTGTGTCTGTTTCTTCAATGAGAAGAATGGACCATAGGTATCAGGCAAATATGAAAAGTTGTTTACGGTACAGTAAGGAATCCCAGAGGTAGCGTGGCCGAGCGGTCTAAGGCGCTGGATTAAGGCTCCAGTCTCTTCGGGGGCGTGGGTTCGAATCCCACCGCTGCCAGAATCCTTTTGAGCTACAGGTTGACTGTATTTGTGTATATGCACAGTCATTGGTACTATATCATCGCGTCCGTGCTTTCAGAAATAACCATGAGGGGCGATGCATAAACCAGAAAAGCACGGCTGTTCACTGAGGCTATGTTTTACACAAACCTTTATATTTTAATGGTTGCATTATGGGGATAAGTTGCTAATGGGTACATTTGGATATAATTTAAATAAAATTAACCAACTATCATCTCAAACTGTATATAATTAAAACATGTAAAAATGTATTAACTTTGGTATGGAACCTTATCGACAGACGGCCATAGACATGCAGACGGCGCTGTGGTCGAAGTAAAAGATAATGATCCGGAAATGAAAAGTATGGTGATCCGGAAATGAAAACACTTCCAGTTCAAACAAATCACAAGCAAGGGCAATGATGTGATGGTACATTTGGGCATGGAATACCGGTAAAAACACAGAAATAGCAAAGCCACTGACCTGTTTAACGTTAACCTTTTCACACGTTTAAATTGTGTAAACAAAGATGTCTATAATTTGGGAATTTAGCAGAAGTCTCAGACTTTTTGGACAGATTCAATCATGTAAACACATGGGACTGTCTATAGCTCTCCAAAGGCACATTCAGCATTATTCGGGTAAGGACTGTAATATTCAATCATCTTCATCAGTTCATCTTCTTTGTAGCCATGCTTTTGTTGTGACTGAAATTCGGGAGACTGCTACTGTTGATAAACCTACATAGCTAACTTTAGCTGAATAGCTAGCTGTCAAAAATAGTTGGATTTAACAATCATGTTCTGCTCTGTAGCTCGTAGCTCGAGTCAGGTAGCTGTCAAAAGCGAGCCTGAAGTGGATGACAATGAGGCCGTCAACAAGGCATTCGTCAACAGAAACCCCCGGAATCTTGAACAGATGGCAATAGAGATGAAGGACAGAGGCTGGGCAACAGTTTACCCCTCCAGAGAGTATTACCACAGGTAAGTAACCATTCGCAGTGCATGCATTTAGTTAATTTGTGACGTGTCCAGACTCCAGTTAGTGTTCGTGTTAACAATTTCATTCAGATAGTTCTGGTGCACTGACTTTAGTAAAAATGGATGAAAAGTGTAACATTTCAGTAGTTGCTTATTTTTCTCAACAAAACGTTATAATGTCAATAATATAATAATGGTCCTTTTAGACTAATGTTGATTATGCAATTCCCAGGGTATGCTTGAAGGGCTGATTTTGCAAAATGGTTGCATTATGTGTGTATGAGGAATTTTTATTTTACAATAGTTATGACCACATACCTAAATTTTGTTTTGAAAGTATATGTTATCCCTCTGACTTACACCATTATTGTATTGTCTTGAAGCATTTTAACTGTCAGTCTCATATTGAACTCGTTTGGCCTGTCCCCAGACTCCACTTTTCTCGAACACAGCATCACATCACAGCGGAGGTGTACTCTAAAGATTCCACAGAGCCTGTCATCAGTTGCTCCACTCGGGAATGGGCGATTAAACGAGAACTGAGCTCCACGCGGTCTGTGGCAGCTTGCCAGGCGGTGGGTGAGGTGCTTGCCCAGAGGTGTCGGGAGGCAGGTATCACGCGTATGGTTTTCCGTGAGCTTTCCTGGAGGTTCCGCTGCGAATCGGTAAGTGTGTGTAATGTTACCTCACTGCTCCTTCATATGTAAAAAGCTTCCTTCCAGTCAAGTCACTTGGTACAATCCATATCGTATGGGGACCTATAATTGTGGCCCACGCGGTTAAGCTTGAACAGAACATTAACACCGTATCAATCCAGTAGAATGGATGGGGGAAGCCACTGATGTGACTGTAACATCCAAATGGTCAAGTTGTACAAGGGCATGTGGGAGAACAACAACTCTGAGCATACTGCATCCACATCATGAATAGAGGTGCATCCTCTGACATACTCCTGAGCATGCTGCTATCCCCCTGCTGGACAGAGTGCACACACCCTCAGGCAAAGACAGGTCCTTGCTGGTATAAGTCAGGATTGGCCTCCACAATCCAGAGGGGGAGCTGCTGTTTAGACCAGTGTTTCTCAACCTTTTTTTCAGTTGCAGCACCCTTTACATAAATGAAAAATCTCAAGGCACCCCAAACTTTTTTAAATTTATTTTTTATGTAGATTACACACACTGTCTCTGAAGACCCACAAATGCATAACGCATGTAGCATACTACAGCTCGTGCACACACGCACACACTCACACACACAGGAGTGTGACTTACTCTCAGTTGAGAGACTTGGGCCTGGGAGGATGCATACAACCGCTCTATTCTCGCAGGAATGGATGACACACACACGTAGCTCCTGGTCCACAGCTTCTACTTCCGTGTAGTAGGCCTAGGCTACAACATGGTCCCTTTTCCATGTCGATATACTTTTTCCTCTGATAATAAACTTAGATAGATAGATGGATAGATAGATACTTTATTGATCCCCAAGGGGAAATTCAAGGTCTCAGTAGCATACAGACATAACACACAACATGCACTTAGAGCAGAAAGACTAAATAGAAGTATATACATATAACAAAACTCCACTGTACAATATAGACAGTAGAAGATAAGAAAACTAAATAACTAAACTTGTACTCGTAACGAAAGGCAATTGAAAATGTAGCGTAAAGAGTAAGAGTAGAAGTCCAGTTTTGGAAAAGGAACAGGCCTATGGAAAGTTGCCGTTCCTCAAAAAAAAAACTTTTTTTACTCGTGCGTTACTTGTAACGCGTTACTGACCCCAGGTGAAGATTAATCCGAACGTGATAAAGCTACAAGAAAGATTCCAAAATTATTAATTAATTTATTTCGATTTAATTTTATTAGCCTAAGTGTCAGCCACGTTTCTGCGGCACCCCTGTTGAGAAACACTGGTTAAGACTATGCCCTGCTTTGAGCTGAACAGATTTGCACAGGGGGGGCATCCATCATCATGACTTTGAGAAGCAAAACTCTTTGACAGAGCAAATGGTGCCGTTTCCATGGAGAGAGTGCCATGAGACAAGCTATTTACCTCAGCTTCTGTCCTGTGGAGATGTGGCCATGTAGTGTGCTAGAACCCATTGCAGCAATGCCCTAATCTGTATACTACTACTATTGACAGCATAAGAATCAATATCCGGAGAAACTTGAAACATTTCTGTTTTGAGGAGACGGTACGGTGAGCTGGATTATCTAGGCAGGACTGACCTTAAATTTCACCAAGTCATGTACCTTCTAGACATGAATAGAGGTGTCTTTAGCCAGACAAGGATGTAATATCCCATATCTGTGTTGTACCAAATGAATTAACTGAAAGGGAAGAGTGATATTACACACACACACACAATAGTCTCACTTTCTAATTGTCATTACACTGGAAGTAATGTTATCGTCAACATCTGTAAGCAACTACAACAACTCTAACATGTTTTGTATGAAAAAGTTGAATAGGAATTCTGAAAGCTTTCATTATTTTTGGCCTTCAGGTTATGACATTTTGGACGGCTTTGAAAAAGGGAGGTGTCTCTCTAAGTGAACCAAGACGAAAATACATCTGAATCAAGACCCTACTCTCTCTGCATTTTGTTTTCCTTCCTCCTGTCCCACAATAAACTTTTTGTTAAAAACCTTTTTGACTTGCGCCGTATTTGCACCACAGGTGTGCAGTGGATAATTATGGTCAATGGCAGAGCTGCCAACCCTCACACATTCGATTGGTGTAAGAGCGTGTGGAGCCAATCAAATAAATGAATCTCTCTCTTAATGTGTGAGCCAGCTACTTTCTAGAATCCATGCATGCGTTTTTGCAGATAAAGGCAGAAGTCATGTTCCTGAGTTTCCTGAAAGTGTTGCTAAACAATCACTATGGCAACTAAGCAAGTTCTAGAATGACTGGACTATGACTTCTGTCATGGAGTTATGGTTGTAGTTCTGTGATGCTTTCAGGAAACATACCCTGGTTGGGCACTATTTTATATGATTGCGATTGGTTGAATGTTACACAGCCCAGATTTTTGCCCCATAAATTGGACAAAAGACAAGAGAATTTGTCTCAAGACTGGACCTACAGCTGGTCAAATGTGAACAGAACGTTCTCCAAATGATCAGCCCTTGATTAGCTAAATTGGTTAGTTTTAGACAAGCTACCCCTCAAGCAACAGTTACTGTAAGTATTTTATAAGTACTACTAAGTCGGTAATATTGAAGAATATCAAAAGACACATAGTTTCATTGCAATTTATTCATTTTAACAGTGAAATTGTAAACAGTATAGTGAATACTTTCATGACTATCAAGACCAAGGCAATGCATAGGGATACAGTTTCACACTGACCAATAAGGAAATGAGTTGGTCGTGAATGTAAATATTACAACTGCCCTCAACCTCCATCTATGTTGATTTTTAAAAATTTCCCCAAAAGAGTGGCCTCATGAATTTCCTATTGTGTGTAGAGTAGTAATAGGAGGAATTTTAGCGTTTATAACAAGCCTAGGTGTCTGATACAGTATGTATGGTAGGACATAGAGCGACATGGCTAGTTTAATTTCACTTGATCTGAACAGGGTATTAAACTTCAAACCAGGAAACAACGTGTAGAAAGTTAGATGGCAGCACTAATGCCATCATGTTTTTTGACTGTCTGGTTGCCTTATCTAAACCTGTGGTTCTCAATCCTCTTCCTCGGGTCCTCTTCTGTCTATGTTCCACCCCTCCCTGCTCTGCTCAACTCATGCTTGTCATAAACGGAACATATTCTATTTAGCTAACGGAGAGCATTTTTGATTACAATGGAGGAGTGCTTGGAGAAGGAATAGATATGTGAAACGTAGTGCAGACCAGGGGACTCCTGAAGTTCAGAATACCGTTGTCCTAATCCAACAGGCATACCTTTGGCAAAGTTACTGCTGGTGGAATTAACAGGAGAAATACCTCCCCTGTACACAAGTGCAAGCAAATACATCAAATTTCTCCTCATGATTTCAGTTAGTCAAAGATAAGATTAAACAGCTAGATCCTCCAGCATTTAACATCAGAATTGTGTAGCTATCAGGCAACACAAAGAGGAAGAGAGTAATTTCTGTGATGACTATGCATACAGCTGCTGGCTCTGTATTCAATAGGGGATGCAGAAACTATTTAGATTGTTCATTACTGATTTTGTTTTTTTACTTGGCAAATTGTTAATACAGTACTCAAGTCTGGAATTCAAAGTCGAATGTGCTTATGTTGCTTAATGTGCACAATAATAAACAAGACTAAACACCAGACTTAGTAGTACCGTGTCATGCATAGAAACATACATAAATACACTATATGTTCTTGCATCACCACAAGAGGACGGACTCACAAGATCTGAGAAAAGACAGAGAATCTCCCAAACACACAAGAAATCACTATTTATACCATCAACTACAGCAACTACTGTGTGAAGACTGATCAGTGCTAGGCCTAAGTCTCAAGGTTATATTTCCCAGGATGTGAACAGTAAGCCCTGAACACTGAGGTCTACTGGGGACGAAAATAAGCTTGTTACCAAACCCTTGCAGACAAATCCTTTATATTTAAAATAGTATAATGTGGCCTAGAAAGGATACTATATGTGTGTGTCAAAGTATTTTTATTTTATGTTCAATTGATGCATAAAGGGGCTCCTTAAAGAGAACACTTGGGGGCACAGCTGACCCAAAATGACCAATTTGACAATAGCAAGTTAAGTCTGAGTAAAGAACGGAATAAATAGTGGGCGACAATTACTTATCAAAAGGGTCACTCTCTTAAGGCACTGAAGCAAGGCGCTCAGAACAGGTTCAACCATGCAGTGATGACAGTCACACAGAAGAAAGATAAAAGTCCATTAAGAGCAGGAGTTGTTTGGCACATTAAAGTTTTTCAGACTTGCACTACGTACTTGATTTAGTGCAGTCAGTAGCTTATAGAGTTTTAAAAAGGTAAAATCTCCCAATCCATTCAAGAAAAGTATACAATGGCTCGAGTGAACGTTCTCACAAAAATTACAGCATTCTCGTTAAATTCATACATTTGTTCATTTTTGGCCATTGACTTTTAAGGACTTTTGTTGGTTGAAGACATATCAATTCCAGTCTCAGAAATGGACGATAGGGAAAATTGAAAAGTCTAAATGAAACCAGACAGTCGTGGCCTAGCATGCCACTGAGTTCACATGGAATGTGGCATAATTCAATTTGGATCATTGTTTCTGTAGTAGATGTTAAAATAACACTATAAATGAATTAAAATGACAATAAAAATATTTGAAATAGAAACCTCCCAAAAGACACCATTCCTGGCAGCATACTGCATTCACATTCTGACACAGAGGAAGTAATACACATAGGATTGTGTGGAAAACAGAGAGGATCAGATTACCTGAGCACAGGAGGAGAAAGCCATCACAAAATATCAAATACTTGTCACAGTATACAGGATATGAAGTTTTAAAAAGACTCCACAACCACCCTCTACCTCATCCCAACTGAAACACTAAAATTTGACAGAAATAATAATAATAATAATAATAATAATAAAAAAGAGTTTAGGTTCTCAGGCTCTCTGGCGCTACTTGAACCTTTTTTCGAGCCATGACTGCGAGACTGATAAAAGGCATGCGTGTGCTGAAGCAGGTGAAGACCCAGACAAAGGCACACAGTGTGTGTGACGTTAAATAATACTAATGCTGCTACTGAAGGCACGGGAGTAAATGGAGAGAACATAACAAAACTATAGGTAATGGTTTCACATCTCTGAGACTAACTGAGACTCCTATGGAAAATGTAATTTCTTTTTGAAATTAAAAAGTTCTACTTTAACTCTCTAAATAAGTACATTCCTGTATTCTGTCTTGATTTATGTATTTTTTCCATTTATAACTGTTTTAATGCCAGGAAATGTACAAAACAGCCAGTGTGCTATCCATTTGGCACAAAATTCTATTCTGTTTTGAACTTTGATACTACTCTTTCCTAAACCAATTACTCCTAGTGTGCATTTAAAGACCCAAATCGGGAACTTTACTCTGAAATAGGGTCCCCCTCACAAGATCTTTGGAATTTAGTAGTGGAATGTCCGAAGACAGAACTGACTTTAGAGGACATATAGTTACATTCGCTGTGCGCTAACGCTCTTATCTCTTGGAATTCCCACGCAGTTGGAAAGTTGAGGCAGAGTGTCTTTAAATAATAAATTAAACATACTAATATTGAATATATGTGAAGAATATCTTTGGATAGTAAAATAAATGAAGTATGGCAGGATATGCTTCTCTTTCTTAGTGTCTCTGATCTTGCCCTTCACTTCATCTTTTCTCCCATCCTGCCCCCCTCCCACCCCTCCTTCTTTCTTCAAACACTCTTCTCACTGTCCACCCCTCCGATTGCACCTCCCGTGGGCTCCTCCCGTTTACCCACATCCTCTCCACCGCCCTCCTGATCCTTGAGCAGAGTCTTTTTTGAGCCCTCCCCTTCCTGTTGCTTGCTGCGTGCTGATAGGCTAATTGGCTCGGGGGACACATCAACGTGGGCCCGCTGATAGGCCAACGCTCTCCGCCCATGGCTCCGCCTCCGTTGTCCAGGCGATCTTCGCTGGACTGCCGAGAGCTGTGATGATAAGCAAAAGAAAGCTCAAGTTATGAGCAGTGTATGCAGGGCAAAATATGAAGCTTTCTCTCTCATTCCTTCTACTCACCTCTTTGTCACTGCAGTCATCATCCAGCTCGCTGATGGACTGCATGAGGGAGAAAAGGTTCATCCTGCCACTCCTGTTTGGACTGGGAAGCACCTGAGAGATGGAGAGGCAGAACAGAGGGAGGAAAAGGAGTGAGGGAGGGAGAGAGAGAGAGAGGGAGGAAAAGGAGGGAGGGAGAGAGAGGGGAAGGGAGGGAGAGAGAGGGGAAAGTTCAGGTGAAAGGCAGAACAGGGAAGGGAGAGAGAGAGAGAAGGGGTAGGTGACTCAGAGGGACAGAGCGAATAGGGAAAATAATGGGGAAAATGAAGACCAGTAAATAAAGACATAAAATACAAGAAAACATAGAGAAGAACATAAAAAAGCACTTCTGTTAATGTAGAAAGATGATTTTTGAATCACTTACTTTTTCACTGTCATGGACTGTTATAGTTGGGTTTGAACTGACTGGCTCTGAAGCAGGGGCATCCTGAGTGGACTGTACTGGGTGGACAGGGTCTACAAATACCTGAGGAAATGACAGAGAGTGAAATGAGGCGCGTCTAGTTAAACACTTTCACAAACCCACTCTCACCAATAGTGGCCACTGGGGTGCCACTACAGTATTCAGGCCAGAGGATTAAGGCCTGGGCTAGTATGTGATTTAGGCCCTGTTTAGATGAAAATGATCTGAAGAGAAAACGCAAAAGTGGCGTTGCGTTTTTAGTTTTTATTCTGCTTTTGCGGGGGAAATATTCTGCTTTTGGGGGAAATCTGCATGCAGACGGTGACGCAAAAGTGTTTGAAATTCGATGTAGTATGCACACCAGGTGGCTAGGTGGCAGTGTAAAATGATCACGTGACCGTATAGAGAGCCACCTTGAGCAGATCGGAACAAACTTTGGCATTTTTAAGGCCCAAAAACGGCATCGGCGTCTAAACAAAAGGCACATCTGATAAAATAGTTTGTCGTTTTTTACCCGCAAGCCTTAGTTGCTATCCAGCCACTTGAGTTTGAAGAGGTGACTTGGATGGATGGATGTAACAGTGAATGATGTTTAGGTTTTGTCTGAATGGCATCTTCACCATTTTCAAATTTAGTTTTGACTTCACTTCATCTTTTAAAAACAATAGTAATTAATTAAATTGCAGGTTGTACTCACCAACCCAGTATGAGTGGTGCCTAGCCTATGAGTATTCTGCTGCAGTCAACTTTGACTAATTCACAAATCAAACTACAAGTTATCCTGTTGGTGTTTTTATGACATGATTTTCCTTTGAGTTTTAGAAGTACTAACTTCGTGGTCTGAATCTTCATCTTTGTCCTCGCCTGGGCTCTCGTATCCTTCCTCGTCCTCCTCTTCCTCCTCCTCGCTCTCCCCTTCTTCCTCATTTCCATCCACTGACCTCTGCCGGAAGTCTTTGGACTTTCGTCTCCATAGGGCGCTGTGACGCTGCTTACTGTACACATCACACACACACACACACACACACACATGGAAACGATCATTCAAGCAGTCCAGGGAATATCCAGTGTAAATAGACCTCTGAGGGTCGCCTACAAAAACAACCCGAAGATACCATCTTTGCCCATATAAGGATATCCGGATCTCCTTATATAACCCTGCTGGACAATGAGACTGATCATATGACCTTGTACTTCTGTAAAAGGTCACATGGTCAATAACACTCAAAAGGGTCTAGGATTGCCTTTGTTAGACAAGAGGTCTTTGACAAGACATATAAAACAAGTACGGTAACTGCTTTTAAATGAACAGGCAACTCCTGTTGTGTTGTTACAGATAATATGGACAGCCAGTAAAAGCTGAATGGACAGATGTTCAACTCTAGCTCTGCATTAATACTTTGGAAGCTCCCCATTCCAAGTGTACCTTGAGATTACCTGATTAAGTTGTATGGATGCAAGATACTATCAGTACGGTACGACATCGGTATCGGCAGATTAAGAATTGTTTTTTAGCATCTGGCGATATGAACATTTCTGCAGTACCGTCATTGTATATGTATATATACAGATGTGTATATATATCAGCATCAGCCAAGATGAGTTCGTCAGACATCCAATATCGTGCAGGTCAACAATACAAAACTAGGTCAATATCGTGCAGGTCAACGATACAAAACTAGGTACCTCAGTGTGCACTTCTAAGGGCAGAGGGGGTGTGTAAGTGAAAGTGTGTGTGTGGGGACAAAGCATGAGGTATACACAGAGCGGACCTGGCGCTGAGGAAGCCACTGTAGTTATGTAAGTGAGTGAGAGTGTGTGTGTGTGTGTGTGTGTGTGTGTGTGGTGTATGTGTGTGTGTAGCGGACCTGGCACTGAGGATGCTGCTGTAGGTGTGTAAGTGAGAGTGTGTGTGTGTGTGTGTGTGGAGCGGACCTGGCACTGAGTATGCCGCTATAGGTTTGCAGCTGCTGCATGAAGCCATCGTTGGGCTGCACGATGGGCCGGCATTCACGCACGTACGACAGCGCTTCCTCCAACGTCAAGCCCTGCTGCTTCATCAGGTACGCCATCACCGTGGACGCCGAGCGAGACACACCCATCTTACAGTGCACCAGCACCGCCTGGCCACTTTGCCTGCCGACGTACAGTGGGAGAGATGTGATTTGGGTTTTCTTAAAATGTATTCATTTAAAATGTTCATTTATTTGATTTAATGACTGAATAACAACAGACAATAATAAAGCGTCATGCACAATACAAAAATGCATGTCATAGTATTGTGTATCAAATTATATCAAGTGATAACTCCAGGGTCAAATGTAAAATACCATGACTTTTCCCTGACTTTCCCAGATAAAAAACCTGAATTTCCATGACATACTATAGAATGAATTGCACAATATACTAACCAAAGATTTCAGAGTAGCCGTGCAACGTTCAAGAATCTTTTTTCTAATAAATGGGCAATGAATAAACAAAGTTGGACTAACCACAACCACTCAAGCAAGCAGTAAAGCAGGGTATATACAGAAATTCTTAAGTTGAATTTAATACTATTTAATACCTTCACAATATTTTTTAATACCAACACGACTTCGAGCTGCAACCTTTCGAAATTTAGTGTTGGGGTAACTAATTATAAAGTAACGGATTACTGTCATTTTGTTACTTAAAGGAAAATTCCGGTATTTTAGCACTTTGAGTCCCTTTTCTGGTTTGTTTTGGATGAACTAGAGTGGTGGACACCGAAATTTTGATGATTGGTCCTGTCTCAACTTTTCTGACTCGTTTTGAATCGCCTTTGACTACTCAGAGTGGCTGCCTACAGGCATGCTCAAACATGTCCTAAAACAACCCTTTACATTCATTTTCAAAACTGCAACTCACCGAGTGGTTAGTGGTGTTCAGTATGTGAGGGTAGAAAATGTTAAATCTTATAGCCTAAACCTTATCTTATAGCCTAAACAAAGCAACACTGTCAGGCCTATATTTAACCTCTATTCTGTAGTCAAGGCAGGGGTAGCTCATTGCAAATAACCCCTTATAACATGTGCATATGTTTACATGTTATATTCTTGTTTTTTTCCTTTTCATTTAATTATATATTTGTTTGAATGAAAAGGCCTTCTGCCTTTATGGGGACTTTTAATTTGAAAATGGGTTATTGTGATATTGTATGTAGGCCTAGTTTAGGCTATGTCTGCTGCTCTTACAGCCGGTGTCATTCAAAACGCAAGCGCAAATTATTACTTTTTTTGGATGACAATGACAGCTGGTAGCGTAGACATACTGATAGCTTCAATGAGGCATATTTATGTGGAGAGACAGTAGCCCTACGTGGCCGATGAGCCACTTAGCCAGGCAGTCGACTCTTCCACCTCTGACTACGTCCGCACAGTCTTGTTTGCTGGCTGGCTAGACTCCATACAGTATGTGACCTGACGGCATTCACTCCCATCCAGATGACATTTGTTTTTTTTTTTACTGACGTGGCAAAAGCCTCTTGGCTGTTGCCAACTAGCCTAAGCCAGTCTTTGAATCTCGAGTCCTCTAACCAAATGTCCGAAAAATTACATTTTCCCATGACTTCGTCAATGGTAGTGAACTTTTGGCAACAAGTTTGGCAGTAAGCTAGCCGTGTATCCAGTTTGAGCATAGAGTTTGAGGGGGCGCTGAAAGTTTTTACCACGAACGCACACTGACATCAGACATCACCTCATCAGATGACGTTTATTACTTTTTAATACTTTTAAATGGCCTTAAATTTAGCTAATTTCATTTACTACCTTTTAATACTTTTTACAACCCCGCGGACACCCTGAACCCCAAATCAGAAAATGTTGGGACATTGTATAAAATGTGAAATAAAAACAGAATGTAATAATCTGCAAATCTCGTAAACTATATTTAGTTGCCAAAAGGACACATATCAAATGTTGAAAATGACAAATTTGACTATTTCATGGAAAATACATGTTCATTTTAAATGTAATACCAGCAACATATTTAATTTAATGTTTTCTTTATCATTACACAAGTTGTTGGGCATGAAAAAGAGCATCCCAGAGAGGCAGAGGCTCTTAGAAGTAAAGATGTAGGGGTATTCATCACTCTGTGTAAACCTGTGTTGACAAATGATGAAACATTGTCATTTTAATGCTTCTTAACATGAAATTGTGTAAAAAAGTATTTGGGGAGTTCATCATCTACAGCACATAATATCAATAACTTATTCAGAGAATCCAGAGTAATCTTTGCAAACTAGGGGTAGAGCTGGAAAATAATATTGGATGCCCGTAGTCTTTTGGTCCTCAGATGGCACTGCATTAAAACCAGACCTGTTTCTGTAAAGAAAATCATTGTATGGGCTCAGGAAAACCTCTGATAACCATTGTCTATGAGCACAGTTTGATACTCAATTCAGAAATGCTAGTGTAAACTTAACCATGCAACAGCCAAAATTGTATTTAGAAATGATACAGAAATACCACCGTCTAATCTGGGCCTAAGCTTGTTTAAAATGGACTGAGGTAACGTGGAAAAACGTTCCTGTGGTTAGACCATTTAAAATGTGCAATTCTGTTTGGACATCAAACTCATCTGGGGTAAAGAGGAAAGGGCCTATCCAAGTATCCAACCTATCCAACTTGTTTTTGTGCTCCAGGAGGCGTTACAGGTCTCTCCGCACCCAAACCAGCAGGTTCAGAGAAAGCGTCTTCCCTGCAGCTGTCACCCTACTGAACTCTAGCCCTGCATCCCGCCTCCCCCCCCGCCCGCCTATCTGTCGAACCGTTAGTCCGATTGATTTCCAACTTGCTACGGACACGAGTATTTGCAGTGCCAAGTTAGACATTGTTTGGAGAAGTAAGGCAAAAGATATTGTTAAATATATCATTAAAAGCAGCACACATTGGTTGGGGTAAGCGAAGTTTTGGCAGCACTGAGTCACAGGTCAAGATGCAAGATGTTTTGATGATTATCATGTCTGACATCAACAATAAAGACTCCCTGTATACAATTTGCTTGCATAAAATGATTCCGCGGATTTTGCAACAACACGCCAACAAACACGGGTATGCAGTGGCTATTCAAAATGACATAAAAATGATGTGCAATAAACTGACACTTCGAATAGCCCAGGCTACTTTGGACTTGAGACTTTGAATAAACCAATGACAATTCCGACTGCAAAGTCCCAAATTGAAACAAGCAATAGGCTAATGGTCCCGAATTTAAGGACGTTTAAATCTCAAATGATGATGCATCTTTCTACAAAATGGTTTGTGTTCTATATCATTAAGTTATTCCATAGGCTAAACATATAGCCTCTATCTTGCCATATATCTTGTCCTGTCTATACTTTGTACATCACATCACACTTTTCTGCTTTTTTGCACTTCTGGTTAGACGCAAACTGAATTTCATTGTCTTTGTGCTTGTACTCTGCACAATGTCAATAAAGTTAAATCTAATCTGATCTGATCTAATCTAATCTAAACATTCCCTGTCCTAACTTTTTTCAAAACATGTTGCTGGCATGAAATTCAAAATGATCATATATTTTTATTTTCAACATTTGACATGTTGTCTATGTCCTTTTTGCTGCTAAATATGGGTTACAAGCCTTGTACTGTATATGATCACATTCTGTTTTTATTTGCATTTTACACAACGTCCCAACTTTTTCTTATTTGGGATTGTATTTTTGCATTAATGTATTTTGGCTAGTACATTTAAAACTGCTACAACAAAATTCCCTGATATTTTGCCCCTCTAATGATAAGATTCCCTGACTTTCCATGTCTGGAACAGACTTTATCACATTTCCATGATATTTCAGAAATTCCATGACCCGTGGAAATCCTGTAACTCTCCTACTTGTGTTCATGGTAATTTTTCATAATTTACATTTCTCTTTCAACAACTTAATGAGAGTTGCTCCTGTTGGAAAGTGCTTAATGTGCATTGTCTGTATGGCAGGAGCCTTTAAGTGTATGTGTGTGTGTGTAAGTGTATGTGTGTGTGTGTAAGTGTGTGTGTAAGTGTGTGTTTAAGTGTATGTGTATGTGTGTGTGTGTGTGTGTGTGTGTGTGTGTGTGTGTGTGTGTGTGTGTGTGTGTGTGTGTGTAAAGCCAACCTGGCAGAGTTGATAAAGGTGTAGGTGTTTTTCCAATGAGGCAGCAAGTCTGTGGACTCCACATCATACACCCTGATGTTCATGTAGGTGAATGATCCCGGGAAGAAGTTGTCGATCTCCATGGTGACATTTAATATGTAGCCAATACTATGAGAGCAAATAAGAATCATTTCTGTTAAAAGAGAGACATGCAAGCTCACACACTCAGAACTAAACAAGCACCCTGTGACATTCAGTCAGTGTGAGTACAGGGACTTAAAAAAAAAACCTGTACTTCTCTGTACTTATTCTTGTTATCTTATTATCAGAGTTAGTGTATAGGTCTGCTACAAAGACTTCATCAGTGTCGGGTTGAAGGCAAAGAGTTAAACAGCACGGGTAGCTGTCTCCAACTCTGAAAACCTCAGACATGAAAAAACAAAAACATCTTCTCTTGAGCCTTACTTGTTTTTCTGCAGCTCTTCAAAATTGGCAGCGTTCCACTCGGAACCCTGAGAAGAGAAGCAGTTTCACTTAAAAGCTTCATTGACTGCGATGAGCACAACAGCACCAGCTCCCCATTCCTCTCCAATTATGTGTGTGTGTGTGTGTTTGTTGGTCAAAGATAGTGAAACTGAGGGAGAAAGAGAGTGTGTGCATTCCCTTACCAAATAAAGGTAGTCCAGTATTTTGGAAGGTTTGTCCATTTGCGCCATGGTAACCATCATCTCATTATCGATGAACTCTTTGTAGTCCTTCATGTCCATCTCCATTTTGGATTCCAGAGTTAATCGGACCTATGGACCACACACACACACACCAGAAATATCAGACTGAGCCTGATAGGGATTTAGAGTCTCCCTTTCATGTCTGTTGCCTGATAATGTCATTTGACATAAGTGTGTGTTATTAATTTGTTATGTCAGTTGCCCTTCTATTTAGTATCATGACTTGATAACCTTTCTTGTGCGCTTCGGCCTCCATCTCTTCTCCTACTTAGCCCCCCCTCCCTCTCTCTCTCTATATATATATATATATATATATATATATAAAAAACCTCTGGAGTATATGCGGAGGTTTGTCAAACGGAGGTCCTACCCTTCGGATGATTCAGATATGATGCTAACCTGCGGACCTTATACGGACCTATGTGTGAATGACATACACGCACATTACAAAATCGAGTGAGGGGTGGGGGATTGTTGAGTTCGCAAGAGGCGAGATATGACGCAGAATATATGCGGCCGCTGGCTATGCATTATGTAGGCTAAAGAAGAAAAATCTATTGTGCATAGGCTAATACTTGAAGTAGTCACTTAAGTGCGCACTTGAAATTGACCTACAGTATTTGTATGTGTGCTTCGAATAAACACAAGTAAACAGACGTTTTCAACGTTATGTAGCAGAATTATTTGGCTATGGAACCCCAAATCTGGTTCACGTTGGAGAGAGCATGCCCAAACTTTATGGTACCAGCCAATTCGGTAGGCTAACTCAAGACTTCAAGGCCATCATATACGTTTTTAAGCAACAAACAAAATACTAACATAACAGTGAAGTGGGTCGTTTTTTCATGGTTTATTTTTCCAAAAGCATCCTCTCCCCATGTGTCTATTGCATTTGCATAAGGAGCTTGGAACAAAGTTGTTGTTTTTTTTTCGTTATCATTTTCTCTAGGCAGCAGCTAGGACTCTAACAAAAACTAAAAGAACTGACCACATTACTCCAATTCTTAAGTCCTTGCACTGGCTTCCAGTAAGTCACAGAATTGACTTTAAAGCACTATTGCTTGTTTATAAATCAGTAAATGGAGCAGGACCTAAATACTTGTCAGACATGCTTCAGCAGTACACACCTTCTCGTCCTCTCAGGTCCCAGGTGAAAAACCTGCTAGTAAAACCTACAGTTAGAACTAAACATGGTGAAGCAGCTTTTAGCTGCTATGCGGCTCAGCTGTGGAACCAACTTTCGGATGACATTAAAAAGGCCCCAACTGTAGCCAGTTTTAAATCTAGACTTAAGACCAAACTGTTCTCAGACGCTTTTTGCTAACTGTGCCGAGTTACAAATTCTGAATCTGCCTCGATAGTTATTCTACTTTGTCTTTTATTACTTTTTTTACTACTTTTGCCTTTGTTTTTGCTTACTAATTATTCTTTATTTTTAAATGATTTTACCTTGTGTTTTATGTTTTCCTTTTATTATGATCTTTACCTTTTAACTATTCTTTGACTATATTGCCCTTCTATGCTTTTATTTGTTATTATCGTTTGGTTTTGTTTATGTAAAGCACATTGAATGACCTCTGTGTATGAAATGTGCTATATAAATAAACTTGACTTGACTTGACTTGACTAGGCATATTTATGCTCAAATATCAGCGAGCTCAGCAGTGAGGTCATGAGAAGGCTATCAATGAACAGAAAACCGACCGTGTTGGCTAACAATTTATTAAATACTCCTGTTATTGTCGTCAACGACGTCGCTGTAGGCTACTGCCTTTTCAGCGCCTTCTGCTTATGATGATTTGGTCTTTTGAATTCCTTTGGCCTTGCGATGCAGTTAGGCTACATCAACGTGTCTCTTGCTGTTCCCTTCATGTGTTCTATCACAATGCTGTCTGCCCTCATGGACAGTAGCTCCGTGATGTCTGCATCTTTCCAGATCGGAGATTTTCTGGACAGCACTATGCCACTCCATCTTAACACTGTCATTTAAATCAGATTTAACCACATGGACGCACAAAAGAAACGTCACCGACACGCCCTCTAACTAGGTGTGAATTTTAACCGCATGTTCTACGCTTCGTTCAGACACAGCACATTTACATAATGTCCGGAGGAAATACTGGGGGGGCATTAGAACAACCGGCTAAGTTTGGACTTCCTATGACCGTTTATGTCGTTCAGATATACAGCCCCACCGTTTAACATCCGCCGAACCTCTGGTCTTACACGTATGTCTGAAAAGGCTTTCTGTTTACTTGTTTAGAGGTAATTTTCTCCAGGTCTTCTGTCCTCATGATCTCTCGGAGAAGTACTTTGATCCTCCTCTCTATTGACTCCCTCTCCAAAGAGCTGCACAGTGAAGAAGAGAAGCAAAAGTAGATAACACTGGTGTGCTAAGATAGCCAATAGGGGACAACTACCATATGCATTATAAAAATAAGAATACAGTGCTGTGTGAGAATATAAAACAAGAAAAACAAGAAACAGCAGGAAAGGGAAACAACTCTGAAACAAGACGGACAAAAGCGTATAACAATACATGGCAACATTCACATCGCACACAATGATAGCAATATGAAGAACTAAATCATTGACCATCACTTTCAGAGCATTTGTGTGAACTATAGAACCACATCAAATTAGGGCTGGGCGATATGGACCAAAAGTCATATCCCGATATATTTAGGTTGAATATCGATATACGATATATATCCCGATATTTTTTTTGCAAAGTTAGAGCTGTAAAATGAAATGTTCAGTCAAATATGAGTAGTTTTATTGAAAACTCACTACTCAAATAACAATAAAATGTAAACATAAAACTGAAGTGCCTTTTTTAAAAATCAAAACACTCCTATTGTTATGAAACCTGTTGCCTTAATAGTCATGGTAGCCAGGTGAATGTGAAAAAGGAAATGAGCCGCAGACTGACCTTTGGCCCATACTCTCCTTTCTGACGGACTCCAGTCCGGTCATGACAGCCCACTCGTTGAGGCAGGGCTGGTCCGACTCCACGCGGCTGTGGTAGTGCTGAGCCCACTCCAGGCCACTGCCGGGGATGATCGCTCCCTTCACGGCCCGTTCACAGCAGCCATGCAGCGCCTGCAGCACTGACCTGCAGTCAGAGGACACACACACACATGAGCAAGCACACACACACACACACGAGCAAGCACACACACACACACACGAGCAAGCACACACACACACACACACCCATTTCAGATGGCCTTTAGCGACTCTACAGATCAGCAGCAGCCAAAGCCACTGATTTTCACTAACTTTCCCCTTTCCCTAACACTAACCCACAATAAGGCATGAGAACCACTGCTTTTCCCTAACTTTCCCCTCACCCTAACACTAACACTAACACTAACACTAACCACAATGAAGCATGAGAACCATGAAGACAATAGGTGGGTAGGTGGGACACAGAAGGGAGGGGGGGGGGGGGGTTGCACGGGCATTTGTTTTCAATTCTGTTGTGATGGCACATTTACACCCTGACTCTGGGGAGCACACCGCTATTGTTGAATGTGTCAGGCACATTACCATGCTATGTGGAAGCAAGGCCAGCAGGAGGGTCCCGGAAACTACAGTTCCTCTATATGGGGCATGCAGAGTCATTCGAGAACTTACCACATAGTCTGCAGGGACACGGGTTTAAATATCCTCGTCACCTCGGCTGTTGTGACACTAAAACCACTACAGAGGGAGAGAGGGAGACCAGAAAGGGAGAGAGAGGGTGAGTGTGTGAGAGAGAGGGCACAGATGGGGAAGGAATGAGAGATCATATCAGTAGTTTATCTCTGGTCATGTGCAGTCTGTGTCTAACGACTTGATGTCAATGTCTGAGTATATCAGCGACCGCATTATGTAGTTTTTCTCTCTCTCTCTCTATCACACACACACACACACACACACACATACATACTAACACACTCACACACACACACACTCACACAATCAGTGTGAAACGTATCTATTTGTATTAAGTGAATATGATTCTCCTTACTAAACAACCATGTACTGGCCAGTGATGGATGCTTTGCATGTTTAGCCGAGTGCTTTGCACACCACAGAGAGCCTGATAAAGTCTTTGCCTCGCATAAGCTTCTGATTAGTCACCACCTCCTCTGGTTCTGCTTCTACACGTCTTTAAAACGGAGAGATCAACTTCCTCTTTTATCAGCACTTGCTCTTTCACACACTAGTTTTGTTATCCAAACCTAGTCTCTGTCTTTGATGCAGCAAAAAAGCGCTACTTTTTGCCTTTTCTGTTTCCCTTACCCATCTCCATCCAAAAAGACTTGGGTATCGCTCCATACAGGCAAGACCAGGCCAATCGTACATTGGTCACTGAAAGGAAATAGAATGCACAATCAAACTCAATCTTCCAACCACAAACCTCTGACCAGTGGTGGTAAAATGGTGGATCTACCGGTAACACTTTACTTGACAGTAACGACATAAGAGTGACATGACACGGTCATGAACACATGACACTGTCATGACACATGAACCCTAACCTTAACCCTAACCTCTAACCCTAATCCTAACCCTAACTTGTTATGACAAAAACCAAATGTCACTTAATAATAGCGTTATGTCATAAATGTTTATAACTTGTTTATGACATGTTTATGACAGTGTCATGTCACTCTTATGTCGATACTGTCAAGTAAAGTGTAACCGATCTACCTGGCTGAAGACTTTTGGTTATTACAATCAGCTGGTTTGTGAATGGTTGGAACAAATATGTGCTAGGCCCTTTACTTTCTGTAGCTAAAGTTGTCCACTTCTGTCTCCAACAGACAATCACATTTCAAATGACAAGTAGTTTGACATTGAAGAGTCTCAAAATACTTAATAGGGTGAATCTAAAAAGGTCACCAACCCCACATATTCCCATCAGTAGTACAGATAAGTGCAGATTTGTAAAGTTACTTACAAGTTGTTAAGTTATTTTTTTAGCAATTAAAAACTACCTCTAAATCTACATAACTACAGAGATTATGTATCCTCTATTTAGCGGTTATACATATTAATATTAAGAAGTAGTATCAATATTAAATAGTAATTATAAATACTTTATAAACCTCTGCATGCCTGAGGATACAAGTGTTTAGTATACAATATGATGATATATGATAAATGCGTTATAAACCTCTGCATGCCTGAGGCTACAAATGCTTAGTAAACAATATGATCATATATGATAAATGCATTATAAACCTCTGCATGCCTGAGGCTACAAGTGTTTAGTATACAATATGATGATATATGATAAATGCATTATAAACCTCTGCATGCCTGAGGCTACAAGTGTTTAGTATACAATATGATGATATATGATAAATGTGTAATAAACCTCTGCATGTCTGGCAGGTCCATGCCCAGCAGTAGAGTCTCGTTTTTGTTGCCGAGAGTGGAGACAACAATCAGGTACCTCACTCTGACTGGACTTACCGACTCCAGCTGCACTGCCTGGGGGGGGGATAGAGAGGTAGATTGGTAGATTGATAAACAGATAGAGACAGAGAGGAATGGTACAAAATGAGAGAAGCACAATGGAGGTGGGTGGAAATCTACAGGTTCAGGTGAGAGAGAGGGTTGGCTCAACAGCTTTTGTGCTCCACAAACCTTTAAATAGTGGATTGGATTGCCATGACGACAGTGCGAGTGTGTGTTAACCAAGTCCCCAGGCAAGACAGAATTATAAGCGGACACATACCTACCCATTAGCCATGTTACAATCGGACAATCGATGAGCATATTGTTCATGGCACTAACAGAGTGACCTGATGTAGTCACGGACACCATGCTTTGCATAAGCACAAACGCCTCATTAACACTGCAAGGTCAGATTCAATGAACAAGGAAGTCTACATGTGATATGGTCCATTACATAACGCTAATGTTTTACTGAACTGAACAGCAGAAAAAAAGCTGGTCTGTATTCGATTTCCCATAAGGTGCTGAATGCTGGTATATATTGGGGGCTTCTAAGATCTTAATCACATATTAAGCCACAGGAGACACAACAAAATGGCAAGAAAAAAATCCATATGCAGAGGCCTCTACATAACTCATATTCACCATTAAAATGAATATCGCACAAACCACATCAACAAACACTACCATACATATAAGCATACATACAAAACATTCCACACAAGCATGAAAAGGAAGAACTCCCTAGTACAGGATATTAAAGTTTTAAACAGGGAGGAACCAATGGCAGCGGTCTGTGCATGCTGTTTGAGCCAATCAGAGAACTCTATCGAACTCATTCAAGTCTGTCTAATCACTACAGTCCAGACCCGCCAAGTTTCACCTCACTAGGACACACAGCAGACATTACAGGAATCTGCACTCAGCTCTCCTACAGCAGTCTGGCCATCTGCACTCCTCAAGAGCCCAGCAGGGGATTGGCGCTTGGTTGTCAGGGGCTTGTGGTTCCATTTGACCTATGGGTTTGGACAGGAGGGTGTTTTTGAATATCTCACCAGTTTGACTGTGTCCTCTGGACGCAGCAGAGACACCATGGCCTGGAGCTGTCTGCGCTGTATGTCGGAGGCCTTGGACCCGAAGCTGGGGCTCCCCTGAGGGGGGGACGAAGTGCCCTCATTCTCCCCCTGTTCTTCAAGTAACAGAACAGCCCCTTTGACCAAAGCAAAGCTCTCTCTGATAGGAAAGAGAATTCAATTCATCAGCCTCACAGAGTGTGTTCCCATGCAGCATTAGCAGACCTACATTTTGGGGTTTGTGAGTGACGTGCATATTTGTTGTCCTTTTTCTTTTTTTAGGCCTTCATATTAGGGCCAGTTTGGATTTATCTTGGAAAAAGTCAAGCTACAGTTCAAAAAGACTTTGGAAAAAGTCAAGCTACAGTTCAAGATGACTATATGATATATTTAAAACGTGATGAAGCATTACCAATTAAAATAGCAATGAAATATTAACTGCTCTATTTACTAATCCAAGGATGAAATTGAAAATATATGAATTAGCATGCTTCCAAATATAGCTTTAAAAAGGGCCCCATCTGGGGGTCGTTTCTACAAAGCATCGTTTGCTAACTTGCGTCGCAACCGTGGTAGTTTGCTGCATCGTTCTTGGATTTGGTGTTTCTAGAAAGGGTAGTTCGAACTCTCAATCGCAAACAAGGACGCAAAGTTTGGTCGTTTGAACTACTGCCCCTAGGCAGTCGCACTTGTGTCGTTCCTTGGTAGTTCCTGTTGGTGTCCGGAGCGCCTAACCAAAAATCACAACCGCCTAACCAAAATTTGCGAAGTGGATGTTTATTTCGTGACTCAATGATTGATCTATCCTGTAGCTTAATTTTGATGAAGACACTGCTCCCCTACTTGGCTCATTCTTGCTATTTATGTTAATTAAAGTATTGCCTTGCTTTTAGTATTATAATCTTCACAGTCCCTAACAACAGCAGTGTTAAATGGTGTAGTGGCTAAAGCAGATGACTTATTATCCCAACGTTGTAGGTTTGATTTTCTTATGATGTGAGATTGTCCTCTTGCTTCTCGCTACCTGCAGGTGAACTAGTGTGACACGTAGATTCAATTGTTTTTGACTGATGTATACCTATTGTACTCTCGATGTAGAGTAACTATATACATAAATATGTATGGTCAAAACCTATTGTTGTGTCTCGTAGGCCTACTCAGAGATAAAAAGAAGAGCTAGGATGCGAACTCCGGCCAAGTGCGCAGTGCACCAACGCGCTGCCGTTAAGCCACGAGACAGTTGATAACCTATGGGATACCCAGATATTTGTCCAGGCTATATTTTTTCCAACACAGATATTTAAGACAAATAATGACTCATATTGGTCTGCTTAAGTTAACTGTTTTATATGCTTGCAATAGGTTTAGGTTTTGGCTGATGGCAATGACAATACCAGCATTAATCACTCGGTTTAGATTAGAAACATGTCGACATAGGCCGTGACAGAACATTTCTATGGGGTGGGGTATTACACGTTTCCACTGTTTCCACCAATGATATGTATCGCTGCATCATCAACAACGTTGTTGGAACTATGGTGTTCGAACGTCGGAGGTAGCGAATTGCGACACAGGTACGATGCTTTCTGGAAACAGGTGTAACAGTGTCGTTGTTTGGTCGCAAGTTGCGTCGTACCATGGTGGTTAAGCAACGTCGTTGCTAACTTTTCTAGAAACGACCCCCTGATTAGTTAGCATATATGCTTCCAAATATAGCTTTAAAAAGGGCCCCATCTGATTAGTTAGCATGCTTCCAAATATAGCTTTAAAAAAAGGCCCCATCTCATTGGGTAGCAGTGACTGACTGATGAGCATGACTGTCTGTCAGACAAGGATGACATGAATTAAAAATATATATATTAATAATAAAAAAAATAAAAACATATAGACCTTATGAGACATTATTAACGATTGGGTGAGAGTCACTAGCTTCACAATCAGTTGCAGCTTCTGCAATTTGCTAATTGCATTAATTGCTATTTCGATTCTGTTACGATTCATCTTTTAGTCCTTCTTTATTATAAACAATGATCATAAGGCAGGTGGTATGACTTAGATAATCACTATTAACTATTAAGACTTTTAACACTTTACAAATGTTAGCTTCCCTGATACACTCGTATGTCAGTGAATCATTTCTGGTAACAGTGTGGGAAAAGCCCGTAAAAGTCCTGGCAGGAAGCATGCATAAGGATGTAGATCCAGGTATGCACTAATATTTTGTTCGTAGTCCAGTTTGCAACAATTATTAGTTAACACTAAGTTGTAAACACTTCGGAAAAAAATATTAAAAACTGGATATACCAAAAAAAACGTTGATGTAATCGCTTCCTGCCAGGACTTTTACGGGCTTTTCCCAAATCACGGAAGAAACATTGACGCAGCGGTATAGTAGTAGATGCAGAGGCAAGTGTTATTTAAATAAACTCCTTAAAACTCCTGGTGCACTTACAAACTTTCTAATGCCTCGTTATTGGACTATAGTTGTACTACTCATGGTGGGTCATGGTGCAAAGGACCCTAGGGTGAAATTACTCCGAACCATCGCTTTAAGGTATTTTTTTTATTTAAATGTGCACCTTACGGAGCTTTGATTTTTAAAAAAGGCACTTCAGTTTTATGTTTACATTTTATTGTTATTTGAGTAGTGAGTTTTCAATAAAACTACTCATATTTGACTGAACATTTCATTTTACAGCTCTAACTTTGCGGAAAAAAATATCGGGATATATATTATATATCGATATTCAACCTAAATATATCGGGATATGACTTTTGGTCCATATCGCCCAGCCCTACAAAGAAGGTATTTCCCCAGGTTCTGTTAGCAGCTCGCCATGTTCACACCCGCACACCCACACCCAGGCTTCTCACTGTTGTCATAACTGCTCAGTTTGAGAGGGAGGGTTTGTTCTTTACTATACAAATAGTATTGAATGAAAAACCGGCCAAGCCGGGATGAAACATAAGAACTGAGGAACACAAACACACCTTTTTTGAAGTCTCCCTCTTCTTGGTATGTTTTCATCCTTGGAGAAATCATAGAAAAAGATTAGTACAACACAGTATTATCATGGTGTGTCTGACATGATAATCTGAACCCAGCAAATAAACATAGGCTTTTTATTTCTTTATGTGACAGTGAAAAAAAGGCTTCAACAGCTTCATTTCAGCAGAGCTCAACTGCGTCCATTTTAGGACAAAATGATGTTTCAATTACCCACAATCTATTTGAAATATTTTGGAACCTGTGTGAAGTGAAAAAGTTGAATATTTCCCACAAATCCTATCTTTAAAAGACAACCAGAAATGCCACGTAACTGACTGAAATCTTTCCAATAAAATGTCATCTGTTACTTGGAAGAGTATGGGTTGCAGATGGATTATTACCTAACTAATTAATTCATGACCATTCTTAATTACATTAGACACCAAATTACCGTTGGTGCTTTGAAACCTCTCGGAGTGCCACCTAAAATATACATAACTGGAACCTTGGTAGTCATGAGTTACCTTAGCGTCATTACTGATTAGCTGACTTGAGTGAGGGAACGGAAATAAAAACCAATACTGGGATTACTTCAAGCGACAGCATGCTTGTAGGCAATGCCTTAATCTGCATTTGTAGTGATCAGCTTTTTTGGTCAAGGGCAATTATACCTTGAGGCACTCTCCTTGCAGCAGATTCCTAAATCACGTCAGTGAGACTCAACCATAACGGGCATGCCTGTGTGCATCCTCTGCTCCATATCTCTGAGTCTGATCCAATTATGGCATATAAGGTAATGGCTTTTGGCATACATGACAGTTCCTCAATGTGCGAGTGGTGGTGCGGGCTTGGTCAGCAATGCTTGCTCTTGGCACCGCAAGCATGCTTGTTATGAAAACTACAGAGGAATTTTACACCAAAAAGAGAGAGAGAGAGAGAGAGAGAGAGAGAGAGAGAAGGAAAGACAAAATTGAAATAGGGAGAAAGAAAAAAAAAACAGCAGAGGTAAAAAGAGAGATTAACAGATAAAGATGTGACAAATAAAAGAGAGCTGTGTGTTCTTGTGGGGGGGGGGGCAATGGCTTAAAATGTGCAGTGAGTAAGATAAGGCCACAAGGAAACGCTACTGAAAGAAGATAGGAAGAAACCAGGAAGAGGGGGAGAAGGGGGGAGGAGTGGCCGCTGTATCGGTGGTTGTAGAGAATGAAACATGAGACAGTAACATTACCTGTTATGCAACTGACATGCCCAGACAGACACGGACAGAGGAGAGGAGACGCGGTGAGGAGAGATGGGAGAGGGAAAAGAGGAGAAGAGTGATTAGGGTGTGTAACAGGCATGGAGAGAGAGAAAGAGAGGTGTTAATCCCAGTCTTGTTCAGCAGTCTGTATTGACCTACACCATGTAAGGCTGGCCATTTCAATAGCAAATGGTCACTGTTCAAACCAGAGTAGCTGCATTCTCAAAGGGTTTCCACTTTCCATAAAGAGACATTATCCTGGCTTGATATGCAACTCTCTGGCAGAACTGAATACACTGCACCCTTAGGCAACTGGCTAGGCTGAGCTATACAGCACTTATTTACTTGGTTCAGTGCCTCATTTGGACAAAAAGGCCCTGCAGACACTGTTGCTTGTTTTGGAAGAGACATAGAGAGAGAGAGAGAGAGAGAGAGAGAGAGAGAGAGAGAGAGAGAGAGAGAGAGAGAGAGAGAGAGAAGTCGCCTGATGTTTTGGCAGAGTACAGACATACCAATGAAGTAATGACGTTTGTATTGCACCAGACATAGAAACAGAGAGTGTGTGTGTGTGTGTGTCAGGCAAGCTGATATTGAGAAAGGCCTGTGTTGTGGTCATCAAATACATTATCATTACAATTACTAACCTCGCACAGGAGCTGCCTGAGACAAGCTAATGGTTTTGTCATTCATGTCTTTTGCTGTTTTCTGCCCATTGTACTGTCATGTTTATGCGGTGCAATAGAAGGCCCAGGCAGAAATAGACCATTTGGACAGCATTATTGTCCCTAAGAGCCCATGTTGAGGGTGGACACACATGCATAAAAATAATTACGTTGTGAAACGTACAAACTTACCAAAGTGGTGGATACAGTTGGAGACCTGTGAAGTGTCAGTAGAGCCATTCCACAACCGGTTGGGTTGAACTATGCACGGGTAATCACGTTCGCGCTCATACGTAAAAGGCACGCCGAACGGGAGGGAGAATGCAACTGAAAGGGAATACGAACTATGACCACATATGACACTACTGAAAATCCCACAAACCAAATAGAAAAGTCAACAGGTGTGTACCAGTTATGTCGTTGACCATGCATTTAAAAACATCAAGGAAGCCTCCCCAATTTCGCAACAATGCAAGTCCAGTTGAGGCGAGTTAACTCGCCAGCTGTAACATGCCTGACATTTTTCTATGGACTATTGCACATATAGCACACAATTCCTCATCCATCGGTCAACCATTTGGCATATTTCGAATGTATTTTATACCTAGAAGGCATAATTCAAATGTATGAAGAAAGCGTGAAAAACAGAAATACGATAGGCACGCCGGAGATGCGTAATGTTACAGCTGATCTGATCTGAGCTGTGTAAATACCCATGCATGCATGGATTCGCTTACATCTTCACTGCAATATAACACTTAACGGTCTTGTAAATAAAATAATGCGTACTTTGTTGCAGTTTTGCGTTTGCGTGTGAAGGAATCTTCAGCTATGTGGATGTGCAACATTAGCAAGTCATGTTAACGTTAAGTTATTCCAAGATGACTTGGTAGCTGTCATGCTAGTTCCTCAAGAGAGAGGGAAAGAAGGGTGGTGGAGTGCAGAAAGAGAGAGTCGAGAGATGGACATGTTCCTATATCCCGGATTACCTTTGTTCAGCGGAAAGTCTTGTGCCTTAGCTTCTTTTGTAACTTTTGCTTTGTCTTCCAAATGTTAATTGGAATGACAGAGAATCCAAGTTAGCCAGGTAACGCGAATGTCTCAGTCGTTCAACTTCTGCAGCCCAAAGATCCAGTTAAAGGGGAGTGTGCAGTGGAACCAGGAAGAAATTGTTTCGGCCGAGAAACGTAAACATGTCTATAAAAGGAAGAGGCGGAATGAGCGCTTCTTATTCATTAAAGGGAAATAAATGGCTATCAGAACATGTCTTGTAGACTAGGCCTACCGACAGATAAAGAACTCGGCAAAAACGGTTAAATTAGCCTACTGGCTTACTAATTAAGCTCGTAAAGTACAGATTTGCCGATACATTTCACACATTGTGAATCTGAGTAGGTCAATTATTCCTAATTTAGGGTTTCACATATTACAGAATGACTTTGATAATAAAGCCTATTCCAAAAAAGTTGGGATGCTGTGTAAAGTGTAATTAATTATACACAGCTTCCTATGATTTGTAAACACGTTAAATCCTATATAATAATGGAACATAGCAGTCATATTGGTTTTTGTTTGTTTGTTTTGGAAAATATATTCATTTTAATTTCTTGCAAACAACAGGTTTCAAAATAGTTGGGACAGGGGCATATTCTGCATCACCTTTTATTGTAACAGTCTCCAAACATTTGGGAACTGAGGAGTTGCTGGAGTTTTGAGAATGAAATGTTCCACTCTTTCCCGGCTTAAGATTTCAGCTGCTCAACAGTCCACAATCTTCTTGGCATGTTTGTCCATTCCATGATGCACCAAATGTAACAGATCAGGATACACGCAAACCATTTTAGCACATGAACTCTTCTACTGTGGAGCCATGCTGTTGTAATTTGTGCAGAAAGCAGTTAATTGCATTGAAGGCATATTCAAGGCCTTCCCTGAAGATATTGTCTGGA